>NC_134311.1:14592360-14895390 GCF_949628215.1 Phalacrocorax aristotelis | reverse complement strand
TGTTTCTGTGAAAAAGGTCAGAGAAAACCCTTTCTGAAGTGCAGAGGGAGACTTTTGCAACAGGCACTGAGAACTCTATGGGGCAAAAAAGGCATCTACAATAGAACACTAGACCTCAAATGATACAATAAAAAAAAAGAGTTAAAGCCATTCTGGCTCAAGTCCCCTTATACATCATTAATATCTACTGCTTCAAGTCACTTCAAATCAAGCATCTCAGCACTTTAGCTTAAGTTAAAAGTTTGTCTTGCTTCAAAGAACATATAAAATGGTAGAACAAAAAAATATTAAAATCTTACATTTTAAATAGTGCTGAGACATAGGGCAGGCTAAATGATGTAGAGAGAATAAAGAAAGAGATTAGACAGGAATTTATTTCTTTCATCCTACCATATCTCATTTTTTTTCCTTTCATGCAGCTACCTATAATGGTCCTGCTTGTCTGAAAATGTCAGCAAATATGTGGAGATTTAGACTCACAGTTACACACTGATCTACCCTCTTGTCTTTCAAGAGATCTGGTTTATTCAGATATGCCATAGGATTACTGCATACTTCAGTCTTGTTGCTTAAACTCTGTGATCAAGACCACTTCATGCTACTGATTATTGTTTTTTAAGAACAATGTGTAAATATATACATTAGGAAATGTACATTTCTGTATGTATTAGAAAAAATGCATATATTTAAAATCAAATAGCCATTTATAAAGATTAAGATCTGTAAAACTTGATTTTAATTTTTTTTAAATTGAATTACCACTTTGGTAAGACAGAGGGCCAGAACATAAATCTACATTTGAGAAACTGTTGATATAATGAACATTTGCATCATAGACTCGCAGTACAAAGTTTTTTTTATTTACAAGAACATAAATACAACATAAAATAATCCATCTGAATTACTATAAATAAGAATAAAGATAAAATAGATATAGCTAGTGAGAAAAACAGAGGCATAGCTGGAAAGTGATACCATATGCATCATGTACTGTATACATCACACATCATGAACCTTTGTCCAAGAGGAATCTCGGACAAACTAGAAAAGCAGTGGAAGCAGATATTAGCTTCATTCGTTAAGCTAAAGCTGTGAAACTGTTCCTGATCAGGGGAGGGGTTGCCATTTAGGGGGAATGTAGGAGAGGATAGGAATGTTTGCTCCTTTGTCAAAGCAAGTTTACAAACAGTTTCTAATCTAAGGATTTTGCATGCTTGGCTGAGAACAAAAAGTAAGACTGGAGGCAGTAATATGGGGGACTGGCAAAACAGGGGAAAAGCAGTAGGAAGTGGACAGTAGAAGGAAGGGGGAAGGAAACAAATGGAAAGGATTTTCAGTCTGTGAAGTTTTAAAGAAATATTAATGTATTTTCCTTCAGGTAAGATTCTAAAAGGACATTCAAAGTGCAAAATGAATGCTGAAGATTCAGTTTTCTTTGAATCTAAAAGCAGCTACTGCTGAAGAGATTATTTCATATGAGCAAAAATTAATTTTTTTTGCTAATTTATTTCTGATTACCACAATGTCCTCTGTAAATGAATCAAATTAGAAGCTTTCCCTTTCTGTCGTAAACTATACTATTAAAGTGTTGAGTATTCCAATATTGACATAATTTGGACAGTTGATATAAACATTTGGTTGCTTTAGCAATTATCAGCAACTAACAACAGATTTCATATTAATTTTACATTAATGTTAATTGTATTAACATTAATATGAAATACATTCTATATTAACAGTAGTAACATCACACATAAATTTACTCAAAATATACCAGAATTCCAAGGCTTTGGCAAACAAAATCCTGTTGTGAAATATAAGTTAAGGTTTGAATTTAAAAGAGCAATGCAGTAAGAAAAACTACCTGAGTAAAGTGCAATTGCAGAAAGATACTGTGGGTACCAAGAAAAGCCTGTTTGTAGCTGCAGAAAAAAATGTGGGCCTATGAGATATCAGTGGATAATAAAAATAAATGTTCTTCATAAACAAATCTGAGCAGAATGTATGTAAAATAATTCCTAAATGCACTTTTTCTGTATACCTCTATAAAAACCTACGTATTATTAATACAAGGGTAAAATGCACACAAGCAGTTCTTAATTTTTTAGTGAAATGCCTGCAAAATTAGAACAGTAATAATCTGAAATAAAGGCAGTACAATGTGAATAAATTTTTCAAGCAGACATCTACCATATCTCAGTACTAAAATCACACAGATTGTCTTTTGCGTTAAAGAGAGACTTTGTCAAGTCATCCCTTAAAAAAGATAAAGTAATTTTGCAAATAGGATGAAAGAAATAAAAATAATAGTTCTTAGCCTAGAATATTATGAACAAATATAAAATCTTAAGCAAATAATGGCCTATGTTTTGTGGGCTTTGTTTTGCAATATAACTACCAATTGGGGTTTATTTCACCTTTGTACACATAATAATGATACATCAGGAGGCTCAGAACTGAAACACAACTAAAATATTGTTATGAAGGCTCTCACAGCACAAGAGAAAGGACAAAAGCTGTTTGTTTCCAGTTTGAAGCAGTGGAAGCAGATGTTTCTGTAGCAGAAGCCAGTAGACCACCCAGTTCAGTATGCTGTGTCTGAGCCTGTAGCAAAAGCTTCAAAGAAAGTGTAAAGGAATCTTTCATGAGTCAGGATTTCAAAATCCTACCTACCCAAAGGGGCACTTTCTTCCTAGCCCACATCGCTTTGTAGTGAGCTCATGCCCTGAAGCACTATTCTGTATTATTATTTCTATTAAAGTAGCGCAGTATTATTTTAATATCTTTTCTAACCAGGGTAACTTTTCTACTGATACGAATAAGTTTTTAACTCTTGCACTTATCTGCAAGGTTGTCCTGAGGTAATGAGTTTATGGATAATTACAAGTCATCTGAAAAATTCCCTTCTATACATTTTGCTTTAGTTTCTCTAGACAGAAATTTGTGCATACCTCCTCCAAAAACCCTTGCTGCCGTTGGTCTGCCAACCTCTCTGCCTTCCCACTCATTCTTTTCCTACTTTCTGTAATTCTTCCAGCCTTCATCAAAGGAAACTTCCAGGTAGGGGGAGAAAACATGAGAGTGGGGCATCCTATGAACACACACTCTGTGGATCTTCTCATCCTTGCATTCGGGACATGGACTAAATGAACTCAATGGACATTTCATGGGCATTTTACAGGGGTGGTCCATAGACTAGGGGAATGATAAATGAAATCTGTATATTCTGTTAAAGGATGAGAAGGCGGGTAGGGGTTACTGAAATTGTATTGAATAGTATGGGACCTGAGCATGATATAAATTATATGGAATAAGGGGTAGATACTGTCGTGGTTTTAGCTGGGATAGAGATAATTTTCTTCACTGCAGCTGGTACAGTGCTGTGCTTTGGACTTAGTAGGAAAACAATGTTGATAACACACAGGCATTTTGGTTGTTGCTGGGCAGTGCTTGTACTAGTCAAGGACTCTTCTAGCTTCCCATGCTTTGCCGGGCGCACAAGAAGGCAGGAGGGGAGGGGGCATAGTTAAGATTCAAACTGGCCAAAGGGATATTCCATATCATATAATGTCATGCCCAGTATGTTACCTGGGAGGGGCTGGCCTGGGTGGGGATGAAGCAATCGGGGCTCAGGGACGGGCAGCGTCGGTCGGTGGGTGGTGAGTGGCTGTATCATTTGTGTTTCTGTTTTTTTTTTCCCTTTTCCTTTTTATTACATTATCATTATTGTTATTATTATCATAATCATCATTATTATCATTATTATTTTATTGTCATTATTAAACTATTTTTCTCAACCCACAAGTTGTTTTTTCTTTTGCTCTTCTGATTCTCTCCCTAGTCCCACAGGGGTGGGGGGAGTGAGTGAGCAGCTCTGTGGTGTTTAGTTGCCAACTGAGGCTGAACCACAACACTGGTTGATCACATAAATTGTGGTAAGTCCCCTAACAAGTTGTATTTTCTTTCTGATAACCTGCTTATCTATTTACTCAGCAACAATAAGTCAATTAATACATCATATTGCAACTTCCACATAATTTGGAGATCAAACACCACAATGCTGCCATTTTATGTCCTAGTGACAAATTCAGACCAGGGGAAGAAGTAATTCCACTGACTATACTAAAAGTACAAATGCTGAACTGGAGCCTGAATTCTACATGATAGACTACCATTTTCAACTCTTATAAAGTTTTTTTCTTTTATGGGTGTTTTAAATGTTCCACATTACAACTCAGTGCACAGTCACCCTTCTGACTTTGTCTTAATTAGCAAGAAATACAAACATACCTAGAGGAAAAAACATGAAGAAACTACTTATCAAGTAATAAAACTTAGTATAACTCAAGACTGACCTTAGAAAATTGGTTACTGGTCATCATATGGTACCACAAAATATTTCTATGACATTACTCACTTTCATTGAGGGATTGTAAAAAACATATTTTTTTCCCCCAATGTAAGAATTATTTACTGTATGCCTAAAAAAAAGTCATCTTGATTAATGACTTTGTCTGAAGAGAAATACATAAAATTAATTTGATATTTTTCCCCATGCAGTTTTAGCAATTACTTCAAGGCTAGTCCTAACACTTGAACAGCATTTGTGTTCTCTAAAGACAACATGTGTGCTTCTATGTACACTGACTCACTTCAGACTTCAGTAGCATTCCCCAGCTGAAGATGCTCTGCCTTTCTTTCACAAATTTCCTATCTATACAGAGTAACACTCTTAGAAATCTTGCTAGTCCTGAATATTGAAAACATAACAAATCTGGTGCATATTAGCATATTAGGCTTCCATGTCAACAAAATGATTCATAATAGATAAGCAAACTAAAATATGTCAAACTTCGGGTCACTCACTCAGGGCCATAATGTGATTTACCCAAGACTTAAAAAAAAAGTCAATAACTAGCCAAAGAGTGTATTTGTGATTTTGTGATATTTGGATGGAATCAAAGATCTCACACAACTAATACAGTTATGATTTAGGACAGTGAAATATTGCTAGGCAGGGGAAGGTGAATATCATTATTGCAGAATGATGTGTGGAAAGAGAATAAAGACATTATTTAACATCAAGATTGAGGATTAAAAAATTTTATTTCAATATTAATTGTAATAATTCAGGAAAATTCTCATTAACAAATAAGACCAAATTCTGCTTTCAGGCTGAAATAATGTATAAAGTTCACAAAAACAGAACCCAGAGACTTAATTACTTCATGGTGTAACTGTCAGGTGAGTGGTAAATCCTATTGCATGCCACAGTATAATTTGAAGGAATATGGAGCTACTGTGCACAAAACCATAACAAAGCTATGCTTATAAAAAATTTCAAGAATCAGCTCAAAATACATAAACAGGAGGACTATGTTTATATATTAATGAAAAAAGTTATTGTTTTGTTAGAGTTGAGTAGTTCTGATATTTCATTGTGTTCCAGATTGCCCTCTGAAAAGCCAGTGAATGGTGTATACATGACTGTGTGCTCTCAGGTTTGCTGATACTGGCAAAGTAATTTCTAATCACAAGGAACCTCCCCAAAAAAAACCCCCAAACTTCACTATTGTTACTTATTCTTTTGCAGAGACCTCTTGTTCACATATATATCTTGTTGTAACAAGATACATTTTTCCTGAGTGATAGAAAAAAAGAAAATATAAATTCTTGTTGAGTAGATAACAAACAGACACTGAAGTGAAGAGGTTAAGAAAGCAACTTTCTGTTGCAAAAATAGAATATTCCAATTAAGATCAGAATCTTGTTTAAAAATTAAAGATGGTATGTCTCTGTCAAGAATAATTACTCTGGATTTTACCTTTAGTTAAATGGAATCTATGAGATCTTTTTACTCATAAAATTAAATCATGTTTTACTAGCTGTACGTTTATCTGTTATTTAGAAAAATTGCTGGGTCATCGAGTCTGAACCCATGGACTGCCTCATTAGAATGAATTATCAATTACTGGAAACGTTTGTTTTGCACCTGACTATTAAATGGGAGCACACTTTGTTGGCATTTGCTTCCTCCTCTACAGTTACTTTAGTCCCCTGCACCCCTCACCTGGACGTTGTTATCCACCAGCTCTGTGAAAAAATAATTTCTTATGTATCATGGGCTTGAGGCAAACAGAATCTGGCAATGCTATGCTCATATAAACTTCTGGGGTTTGGGGGTATCACTGACACTTTGTGATCTCCACACAAATTATGTACCAGTGTTACCCTTATTAATGGTAGGAGAAGCTGGATGCCTGCTGAGTACCACAGAACTGAAAGGTTTCAGCTATGGAGTTGATTGGGTTTTGCTCCCAGAATACATTACTGAGCCCCATTGGCACCAGAATACACACATATATGCAGGACTTCATTTCAGTGGCCAAAATGCAAATTAGTATTACACAGTAGGAAAAGTCACATTCAAAAGAGCAGGAGAAATAAAGTTAAACTTTATCAATCAGCCTTCCAGCGACAAGATGAAAGGAGGATTGTTTAATGCGGCAATAAATAACCTAGATCTCAATATGACCTCTTTGTGGAGTCAATACTAATGTTTACTGATGTTTTACCCAACACCCCAAGGGCAATCATTCTAAGTTTAAATCAAATTCAAGAGCACCTGCAAAGGCACAAAGTATGCAAAACCCATGGAATGAATTTTCCAGCCTTTTTCCTGGTACTTCTTCTGCTATCACATTATAACCCAAACCTGGCAGGCTCTGTTAATTTTTTCATCAGCGCAAGGACATTTCTGTCAAAGAAACTTGGTATTATAAAGCTCACTGAACTTAAGACTCACTCTATGGATGACAGCAATGAAGATAAAACCCAATATCTGGGACCTATATTTCCACATCTCACAGAAGAAGTTTAGTATTCAATATGTCTTTGATGGTCCAACTTTACAGGCTGGAAAGAGGCCAGTAGATGGAGGCATAGTAACTTTTTGGACTTGGACAAGTTCAGAATATTCTGAGTCACCTCAGCCAGGAGGAAAAGACAAGGCTTCATTAAAATGGCAGCTCGTGGACCTTGCAGTGTGAGTTGGCAATGATGGTCAGCCTTACGTGGTGGGACAGATGTGTTGTTCAGTAGACTTTGCAGTCCTCTTTTCTGAATATCTTCACAGAAGGCCTTGTCTGAGCTTCTGTCTGCTTCCTGATAGCTCATGTAACAAGATTTCCTTCCCTAAGGAGGGAAGGGACAGGAGAAAAGATGTGGTATGTGGAGACCACATCCCAGTGTTGAGTAGGATGGGAAGAGCCATACCCAGAGCAGGAAATTCTCCCTCATACTGGTATAGGATTCTGTAAAAGGATTATCTCACTGAACCACTAGGGTTTTATAACTGTTTTGTTTGATTTCAGAGATTTCTAAGTGGAAAAGTGATACTCTAGATCAGCAGGCAGCTTATTTAAAGAATTACTTTATATATGTTGTACAATACGTCACCAAGACTAAGCTAGAAAACTTTGTTTTCTTAGAGGAGTCCTTGGATATATCTAGCTTTGCAGACTTTCATTTTAAAAGCCACAGGCAGAATCTTTCTCCCTCTCCAGCTCCCACAGATTAAGAACTTTTCTGGCATAAGGCACTTGAGTTTCAATCTTAAAGCTATCTCATTATCTCCCCTTTTAAAAGGAAACTTGCAGTAGCTTTTGCATTAAGCACCAATGACTACCATTCACCTTTATAGATCTGAAAGGCATCAAGTATACTCCTTTATTTTATTTTTTCATTGGCAAGATGCAAGTAATTGCTATTTGACTTGTGTAACCTTTCCCTCAGGGACTGTATTTCCCCTATCTGCCTATTGACTGGAATATCTATAACTTCTGGCACCAAAAGGACTTTATTCTCTCTTCAAGGCTGTTGTTGTTTGGGCTAGTCCAAAACTAGGTGGAGCATATCATCTTCCCTGGCTCTTCCAGGCAGTTGTACATTTTTCTTCCCTTCTCATCCATTCCAAACTCTAGCTCTTGCTGTACCAACCACAACCCCTTACAAGCTCTGTCCCATGGGCCCAGGTGGGTCTGTCTCTGAGACTTAGAAACCAATAGATCCCTGTCTACAAAAGCTTCTTACCCTGCACATGGCAGCAACTACTTTCATTCCTTCTGCTGCTGCTTTTCTTTTTCCCTAACAAGAAGGACTCCATGGATTTTGGTTAGGATTAAACGTGATGTATAGGGTGGAGTTTACATTATAGTCACTATTTTGAAAAAGAAAGGATCATGGTGGTATTTTTCAGGCAACTTAAATACTCCTCTTTGCATATTGTTCCATATGATTTCTGGCAGCTCATTCGAGTGACACTAAAGCGACTACACTTCTCACAAGTCAGTTAAAAAGTAGTTTATTGGAGAATGCATAAGCAGCCTTTTCCCTTTCACTTCTCAAGTAGTTTAGTAGTTTTTGTATTCACAGAAGCAGGAATGAACAGACATGTCTTAGGTTAATCAGGGAGTCGACATTGCCCCAAGTTTCTTCCAAAAGCATAGCATCACAGGCAACAAATAACACAGAAAGACAAATATACTGTGTACAGGGCAAGATCCTATTCCCCCCAAACTTTTTCTTTTTCTTTTTAATTTAGCTTGGCCCCAATTATTTTTTTTTCTTATTTAGTATATAGTAGATCTCTGCTAATGAATTTTGGCCCAATTAGTTCCTTCCTGAAAAAGGCTTGTGTCAATTAAAATGTAAAAACCCTGAGATGGCAGCTTGAACAAAGGCATTTGATCTCTGGGCCTGGGAGCTGGCATAATGGGTTGGTAGGGGAATTTATGTTCCCCAACAGATGAAGGAAAATTAAATCAAACTCAATTTTTGTATTTACAGTGCTTCCTTTCCACATTGTCTGACACACATGGACACAGAAAGTAATTTATCATTCTCAGAAAAACACAAGAAAGTTAATACTGACATTGCATAGGTAATAAATGCTGCCTGCGGGAGGCATTCAGGCTGCTGTGTTTGGACTTTGTATCTCAAAAATGAAGCTAGAAGTTTCCAGTCCAGTGTTGTATGGTAAAAGTATAAAAAAGAAGAGGAAAGTATGTTCAGAGGCTTGTAAACCGCTGTCTAAATACAGAAAAAATACTTCCTTTTTTATAACTTTCACTCAGCAGCAGACAATTAGCAAAGAAAAAGCATAGGTTATTCCTAGTTTTAAAGTGTCCATGAAGAGCTTCGCATTGACATGGCAGGGACAGTGGAGATACAACATAACTTATGCTGGGATAGTGCAGAGCCATTCTGTATAAAAACCAGTAGGAAAACAAAAAAAAACCACAAACATGACAAATGAAGGAAGGAGAAAAATCTGCAAGAAATAAAGGAAAGGAAAAATCATTCAAATTATTTTGCAATTAGCTACTGCAAAGCCTTAAAATAGAAAAAAGTTCTCTCATTTCTGTGCATGAGGAATATAAAAACCAACCACTACAGCTTCAAAACAGTATTCTTGTCACAGTCTGACTATGCCTGGGAGTAGTTTCCCCATAAAAGCATTAAGATTTCTAATACTGCCATAAATCAAAAAGGAGGAACACCTTTGTGTTTCTTGCGTTCTATGGTAGTATACTGGCAGGTCCGAAAATATGGTAACCCTGAAATATTCACTACATATATTTTTCTTTTTTGTTACTAAGTGATGACAGGAAATGCATGTTTCAGCTTCCCACGGATTAGGTCACAAGCCTCTCCACACAGTGCCATGCTATATTTTATTTGCTGTTGATGATAGCTTCCTTTTCAGATGATCTCTTGTCCTTGATTCGGTCAAAAGTTCAGGGCAATTTTGTTTCTAATCGCATCAATCTACAGACCCTGAAAACACTGAATTAAAATAGTGTGCACAGTCTTTGATAACCTTTGCAATAAAAAGGACAAGCTTTAAGTGCTGAATGCAGTGCAGAGAACTTTTCTCACTAATGCATCTTGATATATCTGAGTATAGCTCTAGGTTTTCGTGCTTTTCTGGCTTAATTATTTATTATGAGGTCATAGCATAGAAGACAGTTGCAATGTATGATAGGGAAGGCCCTCTCCAAATGAATTTTATAGCATACAAGACTTGTGTTAAATTTGTAACTTCATTCTGGTTTCAGTTTAAACAATAGGAACCCTCAAATCACTTTGCTTCACATCAGTTTAGCTATCTCTATGAACAACAGCTGCAAGCTAAACTGGCATAGGTGTGTATAAATTGATTTGAGTTTCTCTACCTGGTGATGCAGTTTTTGCGTATACGTGAGTGTTCATTAATCTGACTCTAAGGAATAAAACCCAGAGGAAGGGTGGTGAATTAGGCTTTGTCTATTTCTAATCTCCCTCAGTATTTTGCTTTCTTGGCAAGATGCACTATTTGTACATTTAGATATTAGGCTTTTTGACTGAGAATGGAAGATGGTCTGGCACACCAATAATGGAATGTTATTTTTATACATAAAAAGCACGATAGGAAGGGGGAGAAGGCAACATCACAAAGTGGTTAAGATCTGAGGTGAACCAAATCATGCCCTGCAGGAGTTCAGCTCTGTCCAACATCCTGGGCAAACAGGCTTCTCACATAGGTGCTTTATGAAAATACCTAAAGTTACTTGTATGAGTCGCAACCTCAGTGTGACTAGAAAGCAAGGGCTGAAAGTGGTTGTCAGCGCCAGATGGTGTAGAGTGATTAGGATTTGCAGTAAAAACCAAAGAAACCATAGGTTTTTTAACCAGGTCATTAACCAAGAGAGGGTAAGCGATCTGATGAAGGCAAAGGACATTTTTCAGGGACAAAAGGCAGGGAAAGAAGTTAAGAAATGACTGAGTCACAGAAAATGCAAAGGCAAGGGAAGTCCATACTCTGAAAAACTGGGCAATTTTCCCAATGAATAAGTGAGATTAAAAAAAAAAAAAGAAGTGTTTAAAGGCAAATTAACTATTCTCTGTAAGGTTTACCACCAAGTTGTAAAGTCAAGTGCCATGCTAAAAGAAAAGGCACATAATTTGTGGTCATTTGTCTCCAAAAAGACAGACAGTACATGTTTCCTTATCCCACACACAAATCATTTATGTCTGCAGTATCAACAAGGAATCTGTAAATTTTGAAATTAATTCATGTGTTTCATTTGTCACTCTTTGAGATGAAAACCCTCTATGTCTGAAATGACACTGGAATTGTGAAGTTAGAGAAAAACAGTAATATGCTATCTAAGAGTTCTCTCTCGTCTTTCCCATAGTTCACTACTGAATTAAAATTACTATTACTGGAATTTATAGCATGCCCATCATTTAAATAAGTAGGTATTGTTGCCCAATTCTAGGAAAGCATCTGTTCCTTTTGGTACAGGAGCCAAACAGTGCTCCCATTGGGATATAACCTGAGCCACTAATGTATCAGGCTATGTTCTTTAGAGGCACTAGATATGCTAACACTAAAAGTGGAATATGATGCCACAGTTTCATCTTCTGTGAACCTTTGTCCAAGTCAAAATAACTACTTAGCGTGTGAAAAATGAAGAGATGAGAGGCAGTAACAGGTTGTCATTATCTCCTAGAAGGAAAATGACTGGCATTAACATGCTGAGAAGTTAGGAGGGCTAATCAGGAAGCTGATCTGAATTACTGTCTATAATAAATCAACATAAGGCATTGTCAGAAATGATCAAGTGGCAGATCATAAAAGTTTTTCTTTCTCTTAATTCAGGCTTTACTATTAGTTATGTGTTCTGTGAAAAATCTGAAGTACCAAAGATAGGTTAGGAATATGGGTCCAAAATGCTGTACAAAATAGCTTTGTACATGAATTTTTCTAAACATAGCTGCTGTAGCTGCTGACAAGTATGAAATGACCTTGCATTACCCATTGTTTGTTTCACAACAAGTTACATATACTACAATTTCTTAATTTATCAAAATTCTTATCCATCAAAATAAAGTTGTCATACTGAGTGTCTGAGATAGACCACTCTGCACTGCAGTAAGCATTTATAACTTTATTGTCTTCGTAAACATGATTGATAAGACTCATAAAGATATAAAGCTATGCCAGCATGTTGCTTATTCCTAATAACTAAATGCTAGTTAGTTCCTTTGTCCCTCATGGTAGAGAGTCACTACAATGCTGCTTAAGGTCTCAATTCAGAACACAATAGCTTAGGCTACTTAGCAAAATTAATATTTTGGCAGAATTCTGCTCCTCTCCTCTAGAACTGTTCCATCATGAACTCATACAATAAGCATACTGCTGGGTTTTTTATGTTAAAACAGCAAAGCACCCTGCAGTTATTTTTTGCAATAATTGCTGTATAGAAGTTAGTATGTGATTATCTTTTGACTTCACTATGGTTTTAGTAGAAAATTGCCGTTTTAGTAGAAAATTGCCATTTAGTAGAAAATGTAAACCTTAAGAATTCCAGACTAACCCGATCTCCATTACAAGCACAGAAACAAATTTACTTTCTTAACCAAGAAAATGAAAACAAGCATTTGACCTTTGTTTTACTTTTCTTTTTTCATTCTTTTTTCAGTTTCTGTCCTTTTTCTTTACATACAAGATTTCTTCAGTATGTACAGGTACAGCACACCTCCCACATTTACATTTGCTTTAAAGAAATGGTGATATTTTCATTGGGCAAGGAACATTTCTTATTATTTTTGATCTATCTTTCACAACTTGCCATCTTTGAGAAACTCCTTCTGCTCTCATCTAACTCTCCATTTCCCACAGTTTCTGACTTTTTTGTTATTTTCCCCATTATTTAATTCATGAGTAGTAAGAATACATATTTCATGGAGTTATCAGGTCCCATGTTTTCTGCTTATGTTCTAGACTAAATAAAAGGATGAGTAAAACCCTACATTTTTTAACAGTCTCTCCAGAGAGGCTTTCTGAGATCACAGTCCTCACTTTTATATCACTGCCTGTATGAGAGGCTCTGTGTCATGGAAGAACATACCAGAAATATTCTCTCAGCTGTATTGCAGCACTCTGTGTCGACAGACATAGCAAATCAACCTTCTGCCATTTACGTAAGTCCAGGAGATGATCAAGTATGCTTGAAAAGTTGGTCTTTAGTTTGATTTCAAGAAGTCTTACCTTTGCCAGAGCTCAATTCAGATGTGAATGCCGGTGCTAACTCACTGCGGGTGGGGTTCTGACATTTTGCTAGACGCCTCCACCTCGAACTTTCTATCATCTTGACAGTAGAATCTCATTTGCAGCAAAAGGATAAGAAAGACAAATCTGTGGCTTGACACCTTGTGACATCTTTCTATGGATGATGAATTTCTGTTACATGACAGGTTCAAAGTTACTGAGCAATGGATGGATGAGTGGCACAGTAACTTCAGGCTTGCTGAGAATCACAAGAATACATCAAGTCATAAAAAACAAAATGGTGTGACATTTTTAGGGATGGGTTATTCTATGTATTTAAGTAGTTGTGAATATATTTTGTTTCATAGATACTTAAATTTTGACAAAAGTAACAGATCCACAAGAGACCATAAGAATAAATAAATTAACTACTTCTTCCAGTCCTTTAATATTTTAATCATGATGCAAATAGCTCAATGTAGGATAAGTTTCACTTTTCTCTTGCACTCATCATATTCAAGGTTTTTTCCTGATTGTTCTTTATCTTCTCTCTCATTATCTTCACAGTTTTTGTGGTTTTTCTCTGTCAATTTTTATGATTATAGCTTCCCTTTGCTTATTATTGTAGATTCCTGTAACTTTTCTTACTTCCAGAGTCATGCTGTTTGGGATAGTTTCACAGGGAACATATATGTTGATATTTGTAATATACTTACATTGACATCTAAATATACATACAGAGACACAAAGCTCTGGTTTCAACTGAGAAAATGAAATGAAAGACTTGATATGACCCCGTGTCTCAGGGCCTTATGGTAAAATTAGTTACCCAGGCTATGGAAAACCCAGCTGTAATGTCCTTCTGTTCCTAATGGCATTTGAGCCTGTATTTCTGAGGTAAAAGCCTCAAAATCCAAATTTGTGAGACCACTCAGTTTGAGAACTTTGAGATGTTTTTGCTGAAGCTGCTCTGCTTTGTATGGGCTACTTGGATATTCACTCCACCAGAAAGAAGGAGAACATGACTATAGTTTAGTGGCCAGGGAACTAAGTACAGTTTTATTTTTGAAGGCAGGAAAAAATAAACTGTCTCTATTACAGTTTCCAATTTCTAGGATATGGTCTATTAGGCATGTAGCCTCTGATCAACTTAAAAAAAAATTCTAGGTATATAAAATCTAATATATATATATATACACATATATTTATATAACTGATTTATGTAATACATATTAGAAATAAATAGAAATATAAAAATATAAATAAACATCAAACCTAAAAAATACAAATATCAGTCATATTCATTAATAACAAGAGTTTTAGCAGGGAAGACAACAATGAACTTTGTGGAGTAACTATCCATGATTTTGTTTGTTTTCTGCCTTTCCTGGAGAAATATTGATGTTTCAGAAAAATCGAATCTCTGTCAAGTGTTATAAGAATAAATCATTGATCTACCCATTATTTTACTGAACTGGGAGGTGTCTCCTTTGATATTTCAAGGTGGGACAGCCTGTGCATAAGGTTTCAGTAGCAGTGGTTAGCTGAAGAACTGTCCATTTTTGACTAGACATTCTGTTAGTCCTAAACAAGTATAGAAAGTTGCAAATCAGCATCTGTTAGTCTAGAAGTAATAATTAAAAACCACTGATTTATATGTTTTTAATCCTTTAAAGTTCCTCTTGGCACTCTGCTAGCTTCTAAAGGAGAAAAATGAGAACCTTGGTTTGCATCCCACTTTGTCAGGTAGTGTCTCCTCTGACTACAGGCACTCTAAACACAAACCACTAGTTTGGCATGATAGCTGTCCCCAGCTAACTTTGTTGGCAACATAAGATCTGATCTTTAACTCAAGCATTATCTTAATTTTAATTTCTCCCTACCTTAATGTAATGTAATTTATCTAAAATTACTCCAGGTTTTAAAACCTCTATCACTAGAAGCCAAATTTGTTATATGACATATAGGTATTATTATTCAACTTTTTATTTCTTTTTCTTTGTTGGCAAAGATACCCTCTCTACTACATGTACTGTCCAGACTCCCTGTCCTTCTGCTGTAAGAAGCAGAGGGAAGATTTCTTCCGGCCTCCCGCAGTGATCTCTGGCTTCTCCAGGACTACGATGATGACAATGACCACACGTATGGTGATTTCTCCATGGCCTGGATCTGCTCTAAGAGCAATGGAGCTGCTGGCCCTGGTGACTCCAAGTGTCTCTGTACTTCTACGGGGGAGGCTGTACCCACAGCCAACCTCCTACCTCCAGGGGCTCTCAGCACTTGCTTCATTGGTAGCATGGCTTTTCCAAGTCTCCTTGTGCCCCTTTTCTGCTCTTCTCCCACGAGCCAGGCTTGGCAACCTCACTCAGCTGCTCGCGTAAATGCATAGACAGAGAGTGCTTCTGAAAATGTGACCTACAGTAGCAGAGAAGGAGAAATGTTGACAGTTTGTATTTTTCCTCCTCTCTCACACTAGAATGACAGGAATTTTGCTGTATTGATCTGAACACTTGAAGTCACCAGTGTAAATAAGGAGAAATCAGGACTCTAAAGTTGCCAGTGTCTGCCTATGTCACCATGAGGACATACTTCTTCAGGAGCTGGACTTCTGAGTAAAACATCAAATTCCAAACCCCAGCCACAGCAGCTGGGTTCAATGTATCTCTTAGAATCAGTGGAGCTTGTGGTAGTTTTCAGATATTTATACTTGGGAGAGCTGTTTTGTTCCTGTTGTCTACTGAAAATTTTTGTTATTAAGTACAATCATCAAAAGCCATTGAGGCAGTGTGAAAAAGAATGCAACCTTTCAATGACATTTAGGCTTCTTTTAGGACTACAGGTAGTTCTTGTGGATGAATCCTAGGTAGTACAACATAAACTTATTGAAGTTGGTCTAGGGTCAGATATTTTAAATCAGTGGAAGATGACCTGATGTAATACAGTCTTAGGTTATCTAAATTCCTTTCTCAGTGAATGAATTGTGTATGTTTCTATTTTATGCAGTAATGCATTAACAGGTTGTTAGGTAGTTTGAATTCCTGTCATGCATGAGCAGTTGATGGTTGCAATGAGGCTGAAGTTGAAAGCATAAAAAGTTTCGAAGTTATGTAGGTAGCTTCCACCTTAGGTATAGCAGACCAAGAATCCTTTAATAGCTTCTAACTTACCTACTTGTTTTAGGTAATGTAATAAAATAATTACACTTTAGTTTTCCATGTAAGAGTTCAATGTTTTGTTTTGTTTTGTTTTGTTTTAATTTGACAGATAAGCCCAGTATCAATTTTTTCATAGTTTTCAGTGCAAATTTTTAGAAGAATTTGATAGATAATTCCAATTACAGTTTCTTTCAGAGTGATGATACAATATTGAAAATCCCTAATTTCTTGTATAATAGCCTGTGATATTGCCTTAATCATTATAATACAGAAAATCACAGGTTAGCTTTTTTTGCAGACTCTGACATTAATAGAATTCTCTTCTTAATGCTCTTAACAAGACACTTAAACAGTTATTTCAGAAAGCTCTGATAATGCATGCAAATGAGGTATAATCCCGACAACACTCAACAACTGCTTTTTGCATGGTGGTTAGCACAGGCACTGGAAGGAGATCATATTGATGCTATCAATAGCACACGATTGCTATTAAAAATTAGCTCCTTTGCCTGTGAAGAAAGGAAGATGGAGCTGAATGAAAAAAAAAAACATGAAATACTAAGATTCAAGATGTGCTAGACTGTAACTGCCCTCTTTCCTTCATCTGTTTCTTTTTCTTCTCTTCACTTAGAAAACTATTAGCAATTTTCTAATATTACAAAGGCTAGTTATAGCTGTTGTACAAGGGCTCTGTGGGATGAATGCATTATAGATAAAAACCCTCATCACACCCCTCAAATTCCCATTTTCACCTGCTCATGTGGTATTCACCCACAGCTTGTAAACAATGGGTTTCTTTGCCGAGTGAAGGAGAGTCAGATTCAGCCTGGAAAAATTACTTTTTGCCTTTCTCAATTTTAAAGCACAGTGCTTTTGAAAGTGTGGGGGAGAGTCTGCTAGGTAAGGTATAACAGGTCATGTCTAGAAACAGAAAAAATCAAGAGAAAGCCAACCAGGGCTTGCAGATAAGAAGTTAGAGGAATATAAATTAATAAGATGGAAGAAAAAAACAACAGAACTTAAAAGCTGTAGAGAGACAATATATTGTACTTATCCTTAAACTAGAGGCTGTTCAATTTATATTTTTTTCTGGGAGACTAATATTTATCTCCTCTTGTTGTGCAGAAAGACATGAAGATCTGGGCAGTTAAATGGAGTAATTTCCAGTATATAGACCTGATTTTTAACACTCAACATATAGCATGAATTCTGCCACAAATAACATTTAAAATATAATTTTTTTTTATCAGATTCAAACTGTGCACTTTAGGAGGTATTCTGCTTAGAGTGGGGCTCATGGATGTTGTACTAACAGGACAGTAAGTATATATTAATATCTAGGAACTAGAACTAGCTGAAATACTTTTCCAAACTTTCAGAGGAATTTCTTCTGTCAAAACTTCAGATTTCTTATAAGCAGTTTTATTAATATTATAATGCAAAATTGTAATGAACAGTGGAATGAAGTTTGCACCACAGGATGTGAATTTGCCCTGTGAAATGCATGCAGAGATATTGGAGTCACCATAACTTTAAAAAAAAACAAACCCAAAACAGCAAAATTTTAACTGTTAATTTGTTGTTGACTTACAAATTAGTATTGCAGGCAGTGGAGAAATTTTATTCAAAGTAAAAGAATAACAATTAATGGATCCTCAATGGAAAGCAAGTTCTACTAGTAGGAGTCAGAGACATCACTGAATATAATATTTGCTTGTAAAGAATATGTGTTCTTTGGATACTAGTATTAAAGTGACATATTCCTGACATCCATAAATATTAGTAATAAAATGATAAATTAACAAGGCATTTTATCTCATTGGCAATCAGTTGTAATACTGCTAAGTTTCATGACTGAAAACTGAATAGACTGCAGTACAAAATTTATTGTTATATATGATACTTGTACTTTGAGTACCTGCCTTTCTCTATAGATTTTATGTCTATTATTACATTTTAAACATCTGTATGTCACAGGGATTTATTTGGAAGCAGTTACTGTTTTCATTTGTGTCAAAAGAGTGGAAGTTTAAGGAAGCACTAGAAAACACAATGAAATACTGCGGCAAATGTTTTGCTTCTAAAAAGGTGTTTGAACTACCATATACTATTGGTGAAAGCTCATAAAGAAACAAACAAATCTCTGTAAAACTTTATGAGAGAAAGGGAGAAGGGAATTCTGTTGTATTCTCCTCATATATAACAAACATATAATTCTTCCATCACCTATTAAGAAAATTATCCATTCCACTGTGATTTTAATCTTTATTTTAGCCTTCAATAAACATCATATGTAATAGGATAACTGCATTCTTAAAAAGATATGATATTATTTATAGAATGGCATTTCAGCTCATATCAATGTGATACCTACAAACAAATACAAAGAACATGCAATAGGAAGGACTTCTAAGTAAGCTTTTCCTCTCCAATCCATATTTCCAGAGTTATAACCAGAGGAGGAAATATTGGATTTTCAATGTGATATTCTGATCTGTCCATATGTCTTAAGTATTTTCATTTGTTCAACTTTGTCACTTGACTGAGAAGCAGACACACCAGTCAAGCAAGATCCATTGTTTTGCTCTTAAGGTCCCTGTGTTTTTCTGCATTGACTAGAAGAAATTCCCACTAAAACAGAAGTTGAAATCAAGATGGAGCGGCAAATGAAGTTGAATAGCAAACTGAAGAATGCTTTCTATCCTTATTAGGCTGAAACTTTTATTATTACTGTTATTACCATGACCAACTTAATCAGAAAAATGGAGGAAGTCTATCAACAAGATAAAGCCTAAATGAAAGTATGAGAAATGCAAACTGAAATTAGAGACCAAAGATAATGTGAAGTGCACAGCCTATGTGGATTCAAGATGAGTAAGGGTTGCACTGATGTGTTTTATTTTTGCAATAGCTTATTGAAGAAAACAAGCAATTAACATGAACAGGTCAGACAGAAAGTTTGGATGCATTTCTTAGTGTTCTTTTTGTCCTTTGTATGAATAAAAAAATTCATGAGGAGTTATACAAGGTTAAAGGTGTAAGAGCCAGCAGTACCTTCTAGCAGACATTTCTGATCTTGGAGAAGACCAAGGCAAACAAGACTAGTGGTCATACTGAAAAAGTCTCCAACACTAGATCATTGATCCAGCTATTTCTCAGTATTGCCCATTTCATTGATTATCTTTTTTTCTGCTCTGCCTGACTCATTTGGGAGTGCCCATTTGTGACTCCCTACTCAACAAAGCAGTGTGAACCTAAGGATGAAGGGCAAAATCTTTTGAAGATTTATCTCATTGGTATAGATTCTTCCCTGATGTTTATTGGAAGGCACTGAATCTACCTCCAAAATACAATGGGAGAAACACTTCAGGAAATAAGCTAAGGCCACAATGGTGGGTGCTTTTTGGAAGCCGTTTCCTGCCTCATATTGTCCACTATGGCACTGCAAGGGCATCTGAGATATGTGATGGTGGCTACAGCATTTGTAGCTTTTCAACATTGTAGTGAGTTCTGGAGATCCGAAGTCACGGTCTGCTAGAAGTCCACTGTAGGCTTGCAGAAGGGTTTGGCTTTGCATCCAGGCACTGCATTCAAATACAGATATAGCCAAAATGGGAGACTTTATCAATGCTGAGTCATACTAAAGCATCATTGTTACAGAATATCATTTCAGTATGAATGCAATATTAATAGCAGTAAGTAGATTGTCTCTGTGTGTCCATTATTTTGTATTACATAAATCTACACTTTTTGAGCCAAATACTCATTAAATTCAGAGATGGCTATTATGCCTTCAGTGTAAGACTCTCCCAGCTGCACCAAACTCTGGTTAATGAGTAAGGGCATTGGATGTGTATAGAAAAGAGTGAACAGTGTGACATAAAACTTACCCTGAATTCTTTTTGTACCTGAGTGCAGTGGCAGTTTGTGTTTTCCTTTTGGTCAAAGTTAATAATTATAACAAATGGCATTGAAATTTGTGGGAATGCTGATCTTGAAGAAAAGTTCCTTATGTGTTTGTCTCAGCAAGGACCTCACAGAAAATAAACTGGATAAATATGGAAAGCTCACCTCATGAATTCTCCATCATTTTCCCAGTTGATAATTAGAGTTGGTCTTTCTGAGGTATTCTCCTTCACAAAACAACATGACTTATAATTACTATTTATTTGTCTTAAAGAAAAAAAAATGAGATTGTAAAACTCACATGAAACAAGTAAAATAGGAAGGATGCTTGAATGATATAAAATTTTTATTTATTTCCTTCGGGACTCACTCAGTTCTACCAGTCTGATGATGACTAATGTAGCTGGAGAAGGAAGGTCATTACCAGATAATGGAGCTTGTTTATTACATGTCCTGCTATTAGGATGAGCTATTTCCTCCAGTAGATTGTTTAGAATTTCTTAGGGATAGCATTTCTGCAGCACATCTCGGTTTTTTCTTTTTCTTTTTTTTTTTTTTTCATGATAGGAGAAAAAAGAGCATCCATGATCAAAAGAAGCAATTTAAAGCTAGAAAGTTTTTCTAAAGTGCATATACTCTCTAATATATCCTGGGTGTTAGTAAGTTTCTGTAACCACTGGGAGTGAAGGACTTCATCAACTGTAGGCATGCTATGCCCGTTATTCTATTCAGGGGTGAGCAATGGCAAGGAGCTTTAAAAATGTCTGTTACAGCCAAAAATGCACACAGAAAGCACCCTACATGATGTGTTGTGTGCTCTACAGATATTACTCCAAACTGCACACCTGAGGTCTGTCCTGCCTGGAGGGGAGCGGGGCCAAGGCTGCCACCTGCCCTGTGTTGCACTTTGTAGTCCTAATGCACTGCCAGGATTAGCTCCTCAGAGCCGCGATGTATTGTGCTATGCTTGTCTCTACCTGTGCCTTTAGGAAGTGTCAGGGAGATGTGAAGGAACAAGGAGCAGCCCCATGTACCCATCCCATCAGGAAGGTTGAAGGTAGCTGGCATGCCTTAACATAGGGGAGAAAGGCATACACTTCTGTATCTGGGCTGGACACTTCCACCCTGCAGAGCACTGTATTGAGCAGTAGGTGCCTTAGCAGCATGCAAAAAGCCAGACACTGGAAAACAATGAAGAAAGGAAGTGAAAAATCAACACCAGAGGCAGAGCATGAGGCCCATGAACCTACAGTGGGATGCCTCTGGTCTTCAATAGCTGCAAGGATGAACAGCTTCCATTTAGAAGTCTTGAACTGTACAACAGTAGGATTCAGGATGGGTTTAAGGTAGCATCTGCAGACTGCCACCAGATGAGCTGCCCACTTCCTTTCACAGTGCAGTAAGATGTTTTTTCCAACCCTGTTCCCTACTTTGTCCCTGCCTCAGTGTTCATGAGCATATGGAAAAAATGTTTTATTTCAGCTTTATCATTTGAAATATGAGGTACAACTGCCGATGTTAGAATGTCTAAACAGGGTGCTTCAATAGTTCCCAAATTAAGAGTTAGAAAATTAAATGTTTTTTTGTAACAGATTTTTAAATGTATCGGTTCTGCCTCCACTGAAAACTGTTTCATGTAAATAATGTTTGCAAATTGGCATGACACAGAAACTTCTTAACATTTATATACATATTGCTTTTTGGTAGCTATTCCTTGATGCAATTTAGTACATGCTGGAAAATGCATAAGATCTCACAAGAAGCCACTACTTCTACAGCTGATTTTATTTATTTCCTCCATATATCATGCACTTATTTATATACGAGTTTCTTAAGATCCCGGAGGAATTATATCACTAATCATTTTCAAATTATGAGTCTCATCTTACACATATTTTGTCTCATCATGGTGAACAGGGATTAATTATTCCTTAGTAACAATTAATTCTATCATCCACTGTGCAGTAATGGTGAAGGTTGCTCAGGAACAGCACTAACAAGAATAGTCAGCACAGATAAATGGAAGAAGTGATAGGTACAACAGCAAAAACTGGAAGGAAATAGCAAGAAGTCATCAGACTGAAGGGAGTTAAACCCCATAGGGTAAAAAAGTAATGTATTATGATTTAAAGGTACACCTTACGGTAGCAACAAAACCAGATCATTTATTTTGGGAGAGAAAATGAGGGATTACAATTAGAACATTGCATTTAGTATATTGCAGCCTATTGTTCTGAGATCTTTGCTAGCCTGATCTACTCACCTCAAGTTTATCCTCAGCTTCGAGCCTTTCTGACAAAAAAAACGGAAACTGCATATATCTATGGCAAGCATATTTCTTCCCAGACTTGCTCTGTTAGCACAAGAATGAAACACAGCATCGTGAGAGTACAAACACCTAGCTTGTCTGCAACTTTTAGTTAAGTGCTAGCTTTGTTCTTTTCTTACTGATTTGGCACTTGCTTTTAGTTGATTTATGTGCTTTCTGTATTAGGCAGTTACAAAGCTAATGCTTTTTCACTAACAGAAAAGATAAATCATGTAGGATGAATAAACAGACTTGGGTTTTTAATGACAGTGAAATATAATTCTTTTTAAATTCTGTGAAGTGTTGACAATTGGCTAGTAGAGGCACAGGAATGCTGCCTCTTTTTTTATTTCTTATGCTTTTAAAATCACTGAGTAAATTTGGGCATTTGTATGTAGAAGGTCTTATCTTTACATTTTTGCCCCAGAATCTTAGTCCAAGTGAGTACTGCTTGTGGCAGTGTTAGAGAGGAGAAATGCCAACTGCTAGAAATGATTAATCACCACTGAGGACTGAAACCTTCAAAAAAGCTATTTTTAAATTAAGTGAATGTTGCCTGTTAGAAGTATTTATAGAAATCTCTATGAAGTACCGTATTTTAGTGCGTTATACATTTAGAATTGTTCAAATAGAGCACAAGATGGAAGGAATAAAAAAATCAATTCAACAAGAGGTGGTATCCTCTTCTTAGTGCTTTCTAAAATGGAGGATTACAGAGCTTGAAGAAGCTTTATTATCTATCATTAAGCAGATATAATCCATCTCATGGAGTACATGGGGGGGGATACTGTCAATACCTGTCTCTGTTAAATAGAAATAAGGAATAACCTGAGAAGGTAAGGTCTTGCATCCACACACTAGTAATCAAAACCAAAGCATATAGAAAAGAAAACAGCTATTGCTTTCCACTGCTCTCAGCTGATAAGACAAAAATAGAAAAGATATTGTCTACTTAGAAAAATTTAAGGAAATAAATTCAGGTAAGAGTCATGTTTTTCATTCTAGTTGTGTCAGAATCTACCTTCAGCTTTCTGTTCATGCTTATTTCTCACAGTAAATTGTCACTGTATAAGGAAACATTTCCTTAGATTTCTGTCACCAAGAGAATCTATGCATAAATTCATATTATATTTTCCTTCCTCTTGAACCCTTGCAGGTAGAATCTGTCCTTCATGGTTCGGCAAACCAGTGTCCCACAGCTGTTTCCATAAATACTTCAGTACTTGCTATGCTGGCAAAAATGATCACTTCAAAGGTGAGTTTTAAAAAATTCTGTACCAGGCCTTCTTACTCTAATAGTACTGAATGCTTTAGGAGCTTGCTGAATAAATCTGCAATTTGGTAACACAGACAGTTAGAGCACACTCCTCACCAGTTTACTAGAGAGCTTTGTGGATTTGGAAAAACAATGTGAATAAGGAAGGCAATGGAGAGAAGACAGAAATGGTACTGCATGGAGATAGCTGTGTTAAGCCAATGGTGCACGGAAAGAATTTCAGGTGGAAGGGATTTTTCTTTTTGTTAAGGAAACCAAATTATTTAAAATATTTTAAAATTAAATGAAGATTTTTCTGACTCAATGTGTATACTTCATTAAGACTTATTTTACATTTGAAGTAAAAAGGAAATTTTAAGGAAATTTAAAAAATTAAAAATAATGTCATTTGAGCAATAAAATGGTTTTGAATTTTCCATGAATTCTTTGAATTTTTCTAACAAAGAAGTTTAATAAAAACAACATGTATTCTTAAAAAGTTTTAGTGTCACTGAATGAGCAACTTTTGTCTGGGAAGTTCGCCTAATCTTGATTTATGTCAGTTTAATGCATGGAAAATCAGTATGTACACTGAATCACTATGGACATAGCATGCCTGCACCCCTTTGGTAACAACTGGCAATTTCTGAGAGACCTTTAGGCCTATTTTTCACATGCTCAAGTAGTTTGCTCTTAGTAGTTCTTATAGTTATTGTACATTATGACATAGTGTAACTGTTTAAGGGTCATAGTAACTGAAAGTCTTATACAAGGAATAGACTGTCACAGAAAAATGCAAGCACAGAACAAGCAAAAAAAAGGAATTAATGACATCAGTCAATAGATCAAAAGTTATAAATGGAGCGATGTAAAGAATAAGGAAATGTGGAGCTATACATAGAGAGTCTTGGCACACAAATGCCATTCAGAGAAACCACAGTTAGCCAGAGAAATGAGCCAATATATTCTTCATTCAATTTCTTTACTGCTTTTGTCAGAGATGTGTGTGGCAGAACAAGGGTCAACAGTCCTAAGGTGAGATAAAGACAATGTCAATTGGACATGAGGGGAAGTATTCCCCATCTAAGTGATGAAACACTGACCAGCCTGGTCTAACTTCAAGACTGGTTTTGAGCATTAGCCAGGACTAAATGACCTCAAGGTTATGCCATGATTCAGTAAGCCTCTCAAGTCCTAGTAAAATTTTTCTCCTACCAGAGCAAAAATCTTTGAAAGGGGTTTGAAGAAAAAGCCGGCTGCTACTCAAAATCAGGGAAAGTGCTCACCAAACCTGTGGTGTATAAATAGAAGGGGGAGGTGTATTTGAGGTGACTGCTACACATCCGCAAAGATGTTAGGAAGATACATCACCATTTTAACAAGACTAGAAAAGGGACTTAAAATGGAAGATCTATGAGCTTCCAGTGATAAAAGAGACAATACTTAATCTGTAGTTGTAATTATTAAACTGTGCTTATCTCAACCCACAAGTTCTTTTGCTCATCCGATTCCCTCCCCTGTCCCACAGGTGTTGGGGGGAGTGAGTGAGCGGCTGCGTGGTGTTCAGTTGCTGGCTGAGGCTGAACCACGACAATCAGTAAAAGTTTTCATTTCAGTAGTCCGGTGATGAATAAAATAACTAAATAATATGACAGGAATAGCTTGCAAGTATATTCTTCTTTTCAATCTCTGTGAGAAAATTATCAGAAGCATATAATTTCTTTGTTTTTCAGGCCATATTTAATGAATTTATGGAATTTAATATATTGTAAATAATGTATTAATGGAACCTTGTCAGTTGATACTTTCAAGTGGTGACATAGCTGTTCTGGTGAATTATCTGTGAACAAAAAATAAATTATCCACTTACTGCAAACAAGGTTTCTGATTATCTACAAAAATGGATCAAATGATCATACTTGAAATTATTCATTTATGGGCTACAGATTGCATTTAGAACTATTTTCAACTCAAAACGGAATATAATCTGGCAATTTTAAAGTGGCAATTTTAATAAAAATAGCAAAGTAGTGTCTGGGTGTTGATCAGTGGACAAATTATACACAGCTCATTCAGGTCTGTAGTGATGATTTTATTCCTGTCACAAGATCTTTGATCAGAAATATCACTTGCTTCTGATGATCACAAGCTGTTGTTTATACTGTTTAAAAAGAGGGAATAGAAGAACCATGGCACAAGAAGACCTCTTGGGAAATCATGCAAACATCTTAGACGAAGAGACAATGAGCCTATGTCATTTTGTATGTACAGGCCCAAACTATTCCTCATTACGAAAGTTAACTATTACTTTAGAGTCAAACTTACTCCATCTTCCTCAAATCCCTCTTACTTTTTAATCATATATTTACCCTTTAGATACTTATTTTTGCATGATCACAGATTATGGTAATGTGAAATCCAAATTACATCCTTCATCTTTAAAATTCTAGCTCATCTCAGAGCCTTTCCTAAACCGAAGAACAGATTATGTGTACTTTTTACTTACTCAGCTTCTTTCAAAGAATACAGCCTTCTGTGCTATTTTTCATTGTTTAGAAACAGATCACAAAATTCTCTGATGTATTAATTACTCAGAATTATTCATTAATTTCCACAGTGAAAAAGCTTTGGTCTGTAGATCATTGACATTGCAAATATTATAAGAATGTAAAATTGGAAATAGAATTTGTATATAAGGCAGGCAACTGTAAAATAATCAATATCCCAGCAACTATGATTTTCAAATGTTATATGTGATACATTAAAATAGTCATTATTTATAATGTGTTGTTTATGTAAATCACCTACAGAGACACCAGTGACACTACACCATACTTTATAGATTTTATCAGTATAATCTAAAAATATAATACATACATTTTCAATGGAATATTAAATCCAGGGATATTTCAGAAATATTTGATCATATGATCCAAAAAGGTTTGAGAACTCAAAATATTGCAGGACTCAGTTCTTCAGTTTCTAACTGCACAACCTCAATTCTTCCTTGACTCTCGATGAAAGTAGATAGATTCTTAATCCAAATGAAATGTTGCATCTCTGTTGCAACATTATCAAATTTTATCATTCAATTCATATTGGTACTACATATTGGTAGAAGTATTTATTCTGGTACTTTTAATCTCTTAAACCATTTGATGATTTTTTTTTTTTAATAAACAACAGAGTTAAAGGTTCCAGAAAGTTAAAGTTAAATGAAGCATGATATGCCAAAAAGTAAAGGAGGGAAGAAAATTTCTAACTCAGGGATGACTGAAATGCACTATTGTAGAAAAGTGTTGAGATTTCTCTTATTCATTTCCTTCCAAGATGTTTTATATGTCCTCGGTTTCATTACTGAAGTACATTCCAATCTAAAACCTGTTGACATACAGACTTCTATACTAGCTGACTACTGTTCACCCCTCAGTAAACAGGTCTCTTTTTCTAGTGTTTGGTGTTTGTAATTACATTGTTAAAAGAAAATATGTTGCACAAGAAAAGTTTCCAGTTGTAACTGATTAAGAGATGAAGTTCATAATGGATTTTCAATGTGTGTAATGAACCAAGTTGTTAGAATGTATATATTAATACAGATGATAATTTCTTGTCTCACTGAATATCAAGATTAATTGTCTCCTAAAAGCAATCTTGACCTTAGCTTCACCTCAGCTAATATTTACCTTGAGATCAATAAATCTTAATGTCTTTCTTTGAAGGAGTCAATATCCACTTATTGTGAGCATGATGAAGACTTAAAAATATATACATAAATTTGTATTAAAATACATTGGCGAACACATGGAGAATTATGAAAAATATGTTGCACACATTGTTTTTAATTGTAATCCAACATTTCTACCTTGTAACGAGAGCTGTCTGGAAGTTATTTCTTAGGACTTTCTCCTATTTTTTGGTTACTGGATCATTCACAAACACGTTACATTTTATACATATATATTTTTTTAATGTCCACACAATTTTGCTGAAAATCATTTAAATCCATACTGAGCAATGACTAGGTGTTTAAATATTCAGCATAAAATGTGGTTATTGCGTACAGTTACCTAAGCAGGAAACAAAGATTATATTTTCTCTGTGACAGGATCAGCAGATCTGCCATCCACAGATAAATATAACCAAGAAGTGTAACTCTAACACCAACAGACCTTGTTCCTTTGCAGGGTAGCCTGGCCAGCATCTGCCTGTCTTAAACCCAAGCCCAAAGTCTTCCCTTTCTCTGATTTTTGTCAATCGTTTCAAAACATAAAACCAGGATAAATCAGTTCTTTTGTTTTGAGCAATGGGTGGATATATACCATCAAAAGCAGATCACAGGGTGTTTAGTTACTGTCAATGTTTGTATCATACCATGTTCTTCATCTGACATTGTGTGAAAATTCAAAGCTACTAGCTTTGCTGAGTGTTTATCTGTTTATAGGCACTTGGTGAGGAAGGATTGCTTTTTAAGTCTTTAAACATCATGAATACAATACTGCGTGCTTAAAAACCGTATCTGTGATATTTAATGGTGCCATTTAACATTTGAATGGACCATAACCAGGGCTAAAATTTACTTCTGTTTGACTAACAGGTTTGATTTTGCCACAAGTGTGACCAGATCAATAGAGGGTGATTAAAATTAATGAAGCTTTGAAAACCTTGAAGGCCTCAGCTAAAGAGTGAATGTTTAAACCTGGTGAGCTTTCATTTCTAAAGAGAGCTTAATGAAATCCTCACCAAACTCCTTCTGACCCTAGCACAGGCAAACATTTAAACCAGCTGACCTCCATTCCCATCATACTTTTTCTGCACTGCAGACATAGCAATCTCTTTCCCTGGCAGGTTTCACTCTAAAATGAAACAAACAAATCCCTGGAATAAAATATTGGCAGCTTTCAGGCTGGAGTTTCACCCTGACAAGTCAGCATGCTGGCCAAACGGCATGGAGGTTGTGAGCTCTTCTTCCATACCAGACTTGAAGGGGTACAAGTCTGGTGAGTGAGAGCCTGATGATGAGGCTTTTATTGATTCACCAATCTCTGACTTCAGGGGAAAGCAATCGTCACTAGCCTACACACACCTAGGCTGAGCACATAGTGCTATTAAGGTTAGATCAAACAATTATGCTATGTTTGTACAGAAAGCTTAAATCATTCTTGAGCTCCAGAAAGGGCTTTTGTGTATCTTACTAATGCTTTAAGCAAGCTGAAACTTCATCTATGGAGTTTGAGCTCCCACCTACACAGGATTCAAAATGAGTGTGTTGCCATTCCTAATTATGGCATGGGACTAGAAAAACCAACACAATGAAGTCCCAAGCAGACATATCTTTTAATTCCAAAATAACTCAGTTATTCACAGTAGCTAACTTAATTAAATAAAGTGTTTAAATGAATCCTTCTGTTTCCTAAATGCTTGGTTTCATGAATGAGGTTGTCAGCTTTGACCCTGGATGTATTCCAGACCTGTGTTTATTTTATTCTATTTATCTCTAGCTTCACATCCACTGTCAAGTATTTGTTCTTGTCTGCTTATTCAGAAATTAAAAATGTAAAAACCACCCCCACTAAAGTATTTTCTAGTGCGGTCATAAGGTCATTCCTATTAAATGGCAGTAAAACACTGTGACAGTGATAAAGGAAAATGGGACTTGCTGCCCTCTTTAATGCCCACCTGCTGAAGGCGTGATATATTCTCTACTTTGCCAGTCATTTCTAAGAACACAATACAAAAAAAGGTAATTTAATTTGTATACCAGTATACAAACTATATATGCGACCTACATAAACTACAAAATACTTGTCAGAACTAATTATTTAAAGTCCTTGGGAAAGCTTATGGATTGTGATTGACACAGAGATTTCTCTTCTGCTTTTCAACAGTGACAGCACTTGGCTGGAATTAAAAGTATAGCTCACATTTTCTGGGTTAAACAAATTAGTTGACACTAAAAAATCACCTGCCATGTAGATGGACCTTAAATATAAATTGTGTGGGAGTAAATGAAAATTTCACAGGCTGAAGTCTGAAAGCAAATTTGAGTGCCATGTAACATGTTCATGAAGAACATGTCATGCTAAGAGGAGTTTGGCATACTGACAGTTATTTTCACTCTACACATACTGTACATAGAGAGTAACCATATACATAAAAAGGATGCATTGTGTTCTTCCTTGCTGACTGTGACTAACTCTGACTTAATAAGATCGACCATCATTTCAAGTTTTTTTTCTCAAAAAGAAAAGCACGGGTTCAGACACTACTGGCTACTTCAGAAGTTAAAAGCATAAATATCCAAAAAGATCTGATAAAAATTAGATCTACAGTGCTGAACCTCAAATTTTGACTGAGGAGAAAGTAGGTTTGAATTTCATCTGAACATTTTTGCTGCAGAAACCTGAAAATAATCCCTATCTGAAGACCTATGTGCAATCCCTTAAAAATCTGGATCTGATTCTGATTTTGGATGTTGTGTTTTATGCCCTAATTAATCTAATTAATATGAAAGTTAAGACAAAAGGTAAAACAAATAATCTCCCACCAACAAACATAATTGAATAAAGAAGGCTGGCACTGTATCCTTCTCCTGCTTTTATAAAAGCATGCTATGACTCTTACACAGTGCTCTGAAAGAAGTGATGTCTGCCTCAAGCCCTAGGTAAAGACACACTTTTCAGAGGGAGTTAGAGTGTCTTGGTGTTCCTTATAGTCCTTAGTATTTACTTTCAAATCACTTTTTTTGACCAGCTTTCTGAAACACCTGAGTGTCCCAGGATACCACTCAGAAAGCCTTTATCACTAACACAGAGTACAGGATTGCATTTGGGAATGGGATTCTGAGGTATTGCAACTATTTACTTGTAAGGACCTGTGCTTTTTATTGGTGCTGAATCCTAATTAAAAAGCAAATGGATGCTAAAATTATATGACAAGTTACAAATGTCTATGCCTTGTTACCTTTTTTGGGATTCATTGTAATTTGTGTTAGATTTGCGGGTAGTATTTACGCATAACCATTTTAGAATAGATCATTAAGATAATATTTGGTTAGCAATGGTGCATTTGCCATTGATTATGAACTCTTCCTTGAGACGAAATTTAAAGCAGATTTATCCCAAATGTTGAAGAGCTTAGGGAACACAAAGCTCAGCTGGATGACCTTGCATACACTCGTTACTAAGAGCTTTGCATTGCCTGCAGAAATCTAATATTTTTACATTCAAATCTGTTCTAGCTTAGGGAGAAGCATTGTGGTGCTAAATTTGTACTTGGAAAATCTCTGGTCCATGTTCTGAATTAATGTATTTGAAGGCATTGAAATCTGTTGCACTGCATCACATGGAGGTCTGTAACTCAAAATCACACTTTGAAACTGAAGGATGGAGATGATAAATGTCTTTCTCAATTTTCCATTAAAAAAAAATTCAAAGGTTCTGAACACAATTTACACCAGCTGATTAAAAGAATGAATCATAATAATGACTTTACAAAGAAGTTCTTAATTTATATCTCACTAATTGCAAACATATTAGCCTTTTAGGATGAAGTTTCTGTTCTGGGAATTTTGTAGAGCTTGATGATATGGATGATTGTAAAGATAGAAAGTCAGTATTCATGAACCATGATGGTGTTTCCTGCATAGTTCTTAAGATGAACATTTCATATTTTCTTCACTTTGTAAGAATTTAATTTGGGTGTTTGTTTATAACAAAGACTATAATCCTGACATGTATTTGGTGTAAAGTATATGCAGGTTTTAGGGTACTTGAAAAAAAAAAAGAGGTCCAAATTAACTTGAAAATACCTCTGTCAACATTTTCCTGGCAGACTGAAAGATGCTGCACTAGGGAAACCACACAGTTGTTTTTGACAGAGAGGCTTGTGCATATGTACAGGTATATTGATCTGCTGCCCAAGACTTGATGATTTGGGACAAGGGGTGTCTCCTCCTGTGTGACAGACCAAGAATCAAGGCCTGCACTCCATATTCAGCAGACTCCCTGACTGCACTCACAGGGTTTAATAACTTCAGAGGAAGCTTTGTCAGCAACTGTTAGGCAGGTATTATTGCTGTCTTGTGAAAATATAGGCACTGATATGTTACCGTGATGATATAGGTATAGTTACCTTCAGTTTAGTTTTGACCCTATGATTCATTTTTATCAAACTCCAGGTATTATGATGTTTGGTTCTGTGACTCAATGTACTTCTTGCTCTGCCAGAATTTCCATTATAAAATATTTCTTTCTGGGTTTTCATATGTCTGTTCTAAAATTATACCTTTGGACTGAAACTTACTGTTTCAGACTAATGTTCTCCTCATCTAAAAATGGGGAATGGAATTCAAAGAAAAACACTCATAAAACTAAACTGAAAGAGATTTTTAAAATTATTTTTCATTGAACTTGTTCTCAGCTCCTATAATTACAGAATTAAAATAAATATATTTCTTGAAACTCTATTATTTATCAGTTGATAAATTTAGTGATCAGATGTTCATCAGGAGCAATGTTTTTCTAAAAAAGACCCCCACAGCAATAAAACCATTTCTTGTTATCTATGCTTTTCAAAAATAAAGAGATTATATGATGAAATTAACATATCTGAAACAGGTCAAATATCACTAGTGGAGACAGGATATTGGGCTAGATAGACTGAGTTGGACTAAATTGAACTAGATTGAGCTATTCTTGTTTAATAAGGCTATTCTTATGTTTGTGTTCACCACAACCATGTTTAAGTGATTAACGTCACCATCTCAGAAGGTCATGAGGGCAAGTAGATAGAAAGTATTTAAAAATTGTGTCACATGTAATAATACTAATAATAAAGATTTAAAATCCCATGCAAAATATTGATATAGAATAAGATTTCTCCTAGTGACCTTTCATGGAGCACTATTAGAACACCACACGTGACAACTAAAGAAAGAATATTTCCTTCTCTTGAAAAATCATACATCAGACATTGTTGGAGAAAGACGTGAAATTGATTGTACCAATTGAAATGCAGCATAGGTATTTCTTCCTAACTCCATCTACTTAACGGCAATAATAAAATAAACGTTAGCTGTTGTCAATGAGTAAGGGCATCCGTTCTTCAGTGGCTGATCACTGACAAAGGTCTTTGAGAGGATATTTGTGCAAAGCCCCCTCTTCGTGTGTCTTTTCTACAATGGCCATTTGTTTCTCAGTTGGCAAATTAAAGTCTTTAATAAACGAATTATTCTAACTCAGGCTATATTTCAAGTCAGCATTTGTTTCTTTTCTCTATTCAGAAGTTAAATGTTTGCCCTTGCATCAAAAATATTGTGACGATTCATTCAAAAGCACTTTCAATATTCCATTGAGAAGGTGCACTAATGAATAGCAAAACAATGACAGAAAAATGTAAACAGCAGGTAGTTTATAGATAAGGGTGAAACATTACCTCTGTCCTCCAGAACTAAGGCACAGCAGGATGTGCTCTCTGATGTTGTCTTGGAGCATCCTGTTGTGTCTAACTGCTGCAGGACATACAGTGTCTCAATTCCTCACCTTTATGGTGTCATGTCTCTCTCTTCTTTTAATACTGTCTTGTGGAAGAAGAATACAAAACTGGGCAGTGCCAGGGAGTTGTTATAATCTGTCCGCCTTGAGCATTGGTCCTTAGAAAAGCAAAAGCTTGAACAAATAGGAAGTTAGGAGTGTTAGAGTGCAGACATAAAAACAGAATATAGAATGTAATATTTTAAACATGAATGGGTTAAAAGAACTAATATATATAAGCTGTTATTTTTTAAGTGTCGGGACAGATGCAGCAAAAATTTAGGCTTTATAGCCTGATGTGACAACAATCAGAAAATGAGCTGCAAGCAGGATTGTTTTTAGGTTCAATTAAAACATGGATATAAGTGTCTGTATACATTTTGCTCAATTACGTATTGTTTTCTCTTTGGGCAATACTAGCTGCAGTGCATTTGGGAAAAAGAGATAGAGTATTAAATTCAGGTAGATGTCATTCTCTCAGTAAATGCAGGAAGGGCAGTTCCTGAATACCAATATGGAAGGGAATTAATATGATTTTTCCTATTTGCAATCACATTCTGCATTTATTGTCGACATGTCAATTGCCTGGATTCTCTGCCAGAGTGCAGGTTTTGAAAAAAGTAATTTCCTAATAACATTAAAATCATAAACAGCAGAAATGAAGACTTTAAACTTCAAGTCCTGTATAGGCCAAGGGAGAAAAAGCACTAGTAAAAGAGAAGGAAGCATCTTGCATTTGGTGTGATAAAACTATTGAAAATGGAAGAAAGTTGCAGTCATATTACCTGCAGAGTTAATATAACGCTTTTAGGAATGGGCGTGCTATCTCCAGTAACAGGTCTGCTAACTCTGTTGTAACTGAAATATACTTTGAAATCTACTGACTGACACTAATAAAAGGGTGAGAAAGAAGGCAATTAATAGTGAAACACTTTTCTCCAAACTGGAGCGAACTGGGACCTCTACAGTTGTGTGTGAGTATTTAGAGTTAATGGTAACCATGCTAGTATATTACTGAGGTTCATGTTTGTGTCACACCCAGGGTATGCAAACAAAAGTCCGCTCACCCGCACAGCCAGGGTGTTCACTCACCTTCACTGCTGAAATGCCAGTGGCACGGCAGGTGCTAGGTTAGCCATGCTGAAAATGTGTTGGTACTGTTCGAGCAGCTCTGGCTTCTCATTTTCTCACCCCTTTTCCTGCTCTGTGCTCAATCAGACAGAGACACTACATGGAGCAAATCAAATAATAAGTAGGTCAAGCTTAATGAGTGAGTATAGAAATGATTGGATTTCTTTGACCTGTGTTAATGGTGGGTGAAGCCTGTACTGCTTGCTGTACAAATAACTTGAAGAAAGCAGAAAGTGGAGTTGCTTCTGACCATGATTATCATATGACTGTTTGGAAAATTTATTTGATTTATCATGGAAATACTGCTGCTCCTCCCACAAATACATTGCCAGCAAGAGCCTTTTGGACATCCATTTTTAATGCCAAACTCTGACTTCCCAGCTGTCTGATGCTGGAAGAAGCAGCTTTATTTCCTGAAATTGCCTCTTTCTACTTGAAGGTACTTGATCTGGAAAAGATGACATCTGCTTTGTTACTGACCAACTTTTGCACCCTGACGTTCTCTTTCCTTTCATATATCTACCAAAGTACTGAGAAAGGTACAAAGATAAGTTGTTGTCTTTCATGTCAGTGTTCCACCTAGCAATGTTGACAGAAAATTGCCTATTCTCAACTAAGTCCCTGTGACCTGGGCTCTGCCATTTAAAATGCCAAAAATCGTGACACAAGCCATCAAAAGGCCTAACTTTAAGAACTACTCAGATGAGCCTCACTCCTACCTCAATGAATGCTATGGGAATACAGCCTTATTTATTGTCCCTCATTGCATACTGTTCAGACCAAAATATCTTCCAGATTTCACTTTCATCCTGTACACATGAGTAGGAATCAACTCTCCTAAACCTTACTGATGTCCATAATAGCTTCAGGTTTATAGACTCCAAATTAGCCTTTACAGAAAGTAGGAAACATTTGGCTGATAGAAATGAATTTATGCACCTCTCAGGATGGCAGTTTTCAAGCTATGAAACTGTGTGAAACCTCTTGAGGTCTTAGTCTGAAATTTCTTAATCCCCAGGCAAAAAAAAAAAACACAATCAAAATTCCAACCCAGATAATTTGGACTCTATAGAGCTTTATCTTTTTTTCTTTCTTTTAGTGAAAAGCTGGCACTAGGAGGATATTGCAATAGAAAGACAGGTTTTTACTGGGTCCATTCCCGTCTGCTTAATTAGGAAAGCCAGCTATAACTTTTTAAAAAAACTATTGTTAAAAAAAGCATGGCTATACTTTTTGGTTAAGCTTAAGGTTTACTGGAAATTTTGAAGAAATTAGTCACTTAATATTGTGATAGAATTTCAAATCAATAGTTGAAATGTCAGTAGAAAATAAAATCATTTGGAAGAGATACAGATGTTTTCAGGTAAATGTCAATTTATGATACTGTAAACATTAAATCTGCTAAAAAAGAATGCACTGATTACATCAGGTTTGACAGGTAGAAAGGACTGTTGAATAGATTAATTGTAAATTTTATTGTATTAGCATTTATTCGGGCAACATTGCTGCTTGAACTTTACCTGTACATATCCAGTCACACACATATATGTTCTGTATGTCACTGAAAAGCAAGTATATTACACATAACTGTATCTTCCAATCAAGAGAAACACCTGTACCAGCTGAAATGAAAACGTAAGTAACCTCATTATAGAAAGCAGTCCAATGACAGAGAAGTCAGGGTAATTTACTATATCCTTATCATATGATGGGATTTATTGACAATTTAATTATGAACACATCCTATACAGAGCAAAGAGAAATATTTTCTCCTAGTCTTCACTCATGCATAATACTTCTTTAGCAAAACATAAAGTCAAACACAGGTTGTTTATGTGCTTGTTAAAGGTCAGAAGCAGTGAAAGAAAGTGCCTTTTCCTGTCAATTGGTAACCATTAATAATTGTTCTTCATCATACTTTCTCTACTTGTACAACTTTTTATCTGGTCTCCAAAATAAATATGCTATGTACAGTCTGAGAACTTTCCATAGGACATTAGCTATATTTTCTTCTAGAAATCTGAATCTGAGAGCATTTGTTATTATGCCAAACTATTATTCACTATCAGCTGAGTTAGAAGCTGAGAACAAGCCTTTTTCCAGGTTGCTCTTATTTATTTTATAGATACTGGTATCAACACTGTTACTACATTACTCTAAACATTGTGAAATTTGGGTTTTATCAGATAAGTGCAGGTGAGCAATTAACAATAAATGGATAACTTAGAACAGAGATCATTATTTTTCCCTGCATCCTACATATAATTTAACTGATATATCCCAGTTATGATATACAGCAGCTATATCCCAGTCCTCTGTTAAGAGAACTATTTGGTAATCAAGTGAACTTTTCCATATTTCTTTTTCATATATGACTTAGTCATGGTAACAAGATGCTCCTTTTTATTATGCCATCACAGAATCCCATATATCCATAATCTAACACAGGCAATATTTGTTCAGTAAAATAAGTGCATGATAGAATAGGAAAGGCATTTTTATGTTCTGCTATAGTACTAAAACAGAAACTAGCTTACTATTGGAGTTGTGGAGATATGTGAAAACAGTATTTCTGTGATGACCAGTCTATAGTTCATGAAATACTGCAATTGTCAGCGTTGCTGAAGGGGCAAAAAAAGTTCTACTGTCTTCTGATAGGATGATCCCAGGCTACTGGCTCACTCCCCAACTTTTCAGGGCATGAGACTGTTTACTAAGCATGCAGCACTTCTGTTCAAATGGGATCTGCTGCTGAAATCCCGGTGCCTGTGACAAACTGTCTCTTCTGGGGACTTCTGAGGGAAATTCATAGCACTTACTCATGTAAGTAGAGGCTACAGGGTCAAACTCATACATTGCAAGTTTTATTTGCAGCTGGGAAACACAGCCTCAGGATGAATTATGAGAACCAAAATATAACCGTTGGTTGAACGATCAAGGAGTACTCTGAGAGCTGATTTACTTAGGAAATACTCCACTTAACTACTTTTGGTAATTTAGATTGTTTGATGGATATCTTTACCCACACACACATACAACCACTTTTGCTTATCTGATAATTTAAAAAAGAGGTCAAATGTTCACTCCTCCCTTGGAAGGAAATGTGAATTGTTTATGCTTGAGAGGAAGAACTGGGGGCAATCTACACATTCTCATTGCTCCATTTGATTCATCGAAGAGAAGTGTTTTTGACTGGGGCAGCAGAAACACCCGTCTGAGGCATGGAAAAAAAATATTAATTCTCCAGAGGGCAAATTCATGCAAAAACAACATAAAAGGATGAACTGTTTGTGTGAGAGGAATCAATATTCACATGCAAATTAAGTCCCTGAAGTTTATGAAGCAGTCCCATGCTTAAATGACTCACTCTGGAATAATCACATGAAGGTTCAGCTCCAGTTTATTCTGCCACAGGGAGTTTTGAAAGCGCTCTTTCCCCTGCATTTTTTATTACTAAAGGTTCTGAGGAAAATATGACAGTGGAAAAAGGGGGGCTTTGGGATCACTTATACATGAAAACATGCTTTGCCCCAGAACTAGGAGTCTTGTGCAATAAAACTCAAGGCTATGTTAAACATTTTGTACCTGTACTTTCAAAAATCTCATGTTCTGCTAATATGTATTAGTCTTAAGTCAGTAGAAGGATGTAGATCAATAGTCAAGGGAAATTATAAAGGCTTTTTCAAGGACTTTTCAAAAGGGTTTCTCTGGAGCTTTGGACTCATATTATTTCACAACAGCTACCTCAGTACAAGAAGAGGGCTTTTTGTTCTGAAAAACATTTAAAAGGAATTCAGTATAAGGGACGCACCATCTTGAAAGATGTGTGTTATTTGTACAGTCCTGTGTTTTGGTTTCTATTCTTGGTTTTGGTTTAAGTTTTTGAGCAAAAAGGTGGGAAACACATACTTTCAAAGACAAAGGGGACTAGATTATAATGGTGCCTTTTATCTCTAGAGCAGTTGGCTGGGGGGCAGCGCAAAATATTTAGTCTAAAAATGAGTTTAAATGTCTTTATCTAAAATATATACATTGCTGAGTGGACACCTCTGCTTTTTCCAATTAAAAAAGATCCTTTCATAAGGATCTTTATGAGTCTGCTTAATCATAAAAGAAGCACGTTTCTGTTCCTTTACAGAGAACTTTATAATTTTTAGCAGATAAGAAAGTAAGCATTCACTTTGAAGCAGCTGGTTTAACCATTAAAATTAAATTTTAAGGTCCTAGCCCAGCACTGACTGAATGTAATGGTGTTTGGAAATTGACTTTAGAGCAAAGACATATAAGCTGAGGAGTTTAAAAGTCCCATTCTTTCAACATTAAGAGTTTATGTCTGTTATACAAAGTTAAAAGCTGGACATGATCCAATCAGATTGTCTAACCTCCTGGAAACCTGTCCATATGAAAGCTGTCCCTGTAACACTATTAACATACACCTTTTGCACCAGGTTATTTCCCCTAACATTCAGACATTCATACCACTGCAGCAGAAGACATGCTTTCCTTATGCATTCAGATTTGGAATGAGGAATGTAAGATATAGACAAGAAATTGGGAGTGAATAGCTCTGACTAACTGAAAGAACTCAGGCTCTCTTCTCATCTAATGCTTGCAAATGTGCTCAGGCTTCATGCTAGGAGCCAAATTAAGTAGGTCAGTATCTCACTGAGTATGGTCTGGTGCTGGTGGAGCAATCATTAAAATATAACTTACTAATTGGTAAGCAGGGAGTCTCCAGATCCTAAAGCTTACATTACCAACTCTCTCCATGCAAACTTTTAATAATTCTGAAATTCATGCCCCTCTGCTTGGAACACTGGGTGGATATCCTGGATATTTTTATGTGCATTATACAGGTTGCATATATTTTTTTTTTTTTTATTTCCCACATGGAGTTGATATATACAATATTGAAAGCTGTTCATGTTCTCAATATATTCAGAATTTTCATGAGTAAAAAATAAATTCCAGATGATGCTGTAAAACTATGCAGGTATTTCCAAAGAGGGAAGGGGTTTCCCAGTTTTTTTCTTGGTAAATTAAGCAGACTTTTTTCAATACTTCCCAGAAGCACCAAGAGAAATACCATCTTGCTTTGTTTTCTTTCATTTCTGCAGAGTCAGGTTTGGACCTCTTCAGTTTCCTCCCAGATGAATCTGCTCCCATAACAAATGTGGCACAACTTTTACACAATGCTGGAGCCTGCAATTCTTAACTGTTAGATAAGCTGAGAAGTAAAAGGGGTGAATGATACCTTCTTCTATTCACATATAATTTTAAATACTTGCATAGAGTTTCAACATGCCTGAATACATTCCTGACCATGAAATAAGCAATCTTCACTTGTTTCCACTAGCCATTAACTGATGCACTTTCAAGATGATCATACCACTCAGAGATGTGACTAAACTATATGGCAGGTAACCCATTTTAGCCTTGAGGATCTGTTTGAGTCTGCTCTTGAAAAACAGCGCATGCTTATTGAAATATAGAACATAGATAGCCTAGAGTAACTGGCAGATCAGTGTCCCTACAGAAAGACGGCACAGCAGAAGAAATACTAGATTAGTGAATGATATGTGCTGGTGTTTTCCAAGTGGGAACATCCTAACCTCTGTGCCAGCGAAGATCATGGAGTATACCCTCCTGGAAGCTATGCTAAGGCACATGGATGACAGGGGGGTGATCTGAGGCAGCTAGCATGGCTTCAGCAAGGGCAAGTCCAGCCTGGCCAACTCAATGTCCTTCTATGATGGAGTGGCTGCATCAGTAGTCAAGGGAAGAGGTATGGATGTCATCTACCTGGAATTCTGTACGGCCTTTGACACAGTCCCCCACAGCATCCTTCTCTCTAAACTGGAGAGATATGGATTTGATGGGTGGACTGTTCGGTGCATAAGGAACTGGCTGGATGGTGGCATCCAGAGGGTAGCGGTCAGTGGCTCAACAGCCAGATGGAGACCGGTGATGAGTGGTGTCCCTCAGGGGTCTGTACTGGGACTGGTACTATTTAATATCTTCTTCAATGACATGGGCAGTGGTATACAGTGCACCCTCAGCAAGTTTGCAGATGACGCCAAGCTGAGTGGTGCAGCTGTCACATGAGGAGAATGGGATGTCAACCAGAGAGACCTGGACAAGGTGGAGAGGTGGGCCTGTGCGAACCTCATGAAGGCCAACAAGGCTAAGTGCAGGGTCCTGCATATGGTTTGGGGCAACCCCCAGTATCAATACAGGCTGCAGGATGAAGAGACTGAAAGCAGCCCTGCAGAGAAGGACTTGGGGTACTGGTGAACGAAAAGCTGGACATGAGCCAACAATGTACACTTGCAGCCCACAAGACCAACCGTCTTCTGGGCTGCATAAAAAAACACATGGGCAGCAGGTAGAGGGAGGTGATTCTGCCCCTCTGCTCTGCTCTGGTGAGACCCCACCTGGGGTGCTGCTTCTAGCTCTGGAGCCCTCAGCACAGGAAGGACATGGAGCTGTTGGAGCGGGTCCAGAGAGGCCACAAAAATGATCCAAGGGCTGGGCCAGCTCTCCTGCGAGGACAGGCTGAGAGAGCTGGGGTTGTTCAGCCTGGAGAAGAGAAGACACCAGGGAGACCTTATTGCAGGCTTTCAGTACTTAAAGGAGGACTATAGGAAAGATGGGGGCAACCTCATTAACAGGGCCTATTGTGACAGAACAAGGTGCAATGGTTTTAATCTAAAGGAGGGTAGATTTAGACTGGATATAAGGAAAAAATTTTTACTATGAGGGTAGTGAAACACTGCAACAGGTTTCCCAGAGAGGTTGTGGAGGCCCCATCCCTGGAAACATTGACAATCATGCTGAACGGGGCTCTGAGCAACCTAATGTATTTGAATATGTCCCAGCTCACTGCAGGGGGGTTGGACTAGATGACCTCTAAAGGTCCCTTCCAACCTAAACCATTCTGTGATTCTATGATCCTCTAAATTCACATTCTCATTTAGCCTGATTCAGGTTCAGAGCATGGATTTTGCATTAAAACACATGCTAAATAGATCTTCTCAGACTCTGCCATATTACTTTTGGTCCTCTGGAATAGCACTTCAAGGACTCCCATTACAGAAGAGAAATTGCAAGCTAGTTGGGTAAAAAGGAACAAATAAACTACTATCCATGTACTGTGGTTTTTGTTTCAGGACTTAAGGTAAGATTTTCATTACATTGCAGTTCCTGCTCCATGACTATTTTTTCATTTTAAGTTAGACAATCACTCAGTAAAAAACTCCACAGACCACCTCAGGAGCAGGCATTAGTTAAGTCATACTCCTTTTTTCCATAGAATGCTCTAAAGTCTAGTTGCACAGCCATCTCTCCTTGTGCTTCCACTCTGCCTGAATTAACTTTACATTCAGTGCTGCAAAACTTACACAAGACTGGAGGAGAGTTTCTCTACCCTTCTTCCAACCTGGTGTAGAAATGTTGGGTAAGGCATTCTTTAAAAAGAATGTGGGTTTCAACTCCGTCATCCTCACATTAACACTAATGCCTGGGTACATGCTCTGGCCCTGATGTTACTGCCTGAAAGGTGAGAACTACACCTCCTCTAGCAATCATTATTCAAAAGAAATAAATTGTCCCTTCCAAGGGAAAAATTGTGGAAGTTCTGGATCCTGAACAGATGGAGGAGTTACTTGCAATATTTTGGCATCTTTATGTTTAATTTTCATATTAACTATCCTGTCGTGTTTTCCCATTCAGCATGTAGGGAAACCAGTCTGAGGTGCCTGCCTCATTCTGTGGATGCTAGAGGAGGTTAATAGAGGTCATGTCACTGACTCAGTCCACTGTAGGGGTCAGAAATTGCATCCACCTTTTCTCCTGCTCTCAGATACATTACCTTTAAAAAACTGAGGCACTTTAAAAATTGGCACCCCTAAGCAAAACTTTTCTAAAGATGCAGCTGTTTTCACATGTGTAGATGCATATGAAAAAAACCTTAAGGAATCTAAAGCTTGGCAAATATCTTACACCAACAAAATTTGACTTTTTTTTCTTTCTCTTAATTTTAGTGGGTGCAATTTCCACACTTTTGATTCCTAACTTGAAAAAGAAAAAGAAAAAAAGAAAAGAAAGTCAGATCTTGCACTAGAAATCATCACGTACTCATAATGTGTACGTGACTAAATGACTATCCATGACTTCCATGACTAAAAGACATGGAAGCTGACTAGGGATACAGATTTTTGATGTAGTTTCCTCATTTTTCTCCATGCTCTCCTCTTGCCCCCAGAGAGTATATCATTGATAGGACCTGTTCCCCTACGTAGTTGCTGTTGCACAGTATATTGCACAATAACTACTGTTCACCAGGATCCAGATCTGGTATGATAACTTCTTTTTAATTCATATTTCTAATATTTTTACTCTTAGCTTTCATAATGTTTCTTAAGCAGAGCATGAAAGCAAAACTCTTCAAATGGTGTTTTTGAACCCCAAAGAACACATAGAATTTAAAATTTATTTAGAAAACATTACTTGCTTTTTGACTTATATGTATACAAACAATTTTTTATCATTATTGACCTCTAAAAGACATGACTTCTTGTGTGCATGGAAAGGTTCTGTCTAGAGTTTTTTCCTGAGTTACCTTGATTAATCAAAGCATTTGGTCTCTTGAACCCCATCAGATCTGAGGGCTACTTCAGTAAACAATGTATACTACAGCAAGTATTCATCATATGTTCTATAGCACTGCTGGGATCTATATTAAAATTCTAGTATACCAAATAGCCCTTTTGATTTTGCATCTTCTGTGGATGTTATCTGTAAAAACAAGATGTCCTGATAACACTGAATGAAAATGTTTATTACTTTTATCAAGATCAGAGTACTTTTAAAACACTTCAGGGATAAACCATATAGTCTGGGTATCTTTCTGGGTGCTTTAACAAACTGTACAGGATGGAAAGAGACATTGGCACAGGTGGCTGGAAAAAGGTGACTATGACTGTCAAAGATGAGTCTGTAGTTCAAATGAGATCGCATTAAGTCTTAGTTCTACCTGTCTTGTGGTAGCTATAGAGTCAATACTGGCACATCCTGTAGATTTGAAAACTAGCATGAGCTCAAGTGTAGCTAAAGAACTAGTAAAATATTCTCAAAGTTAATGACTCCTGTTTCCCTGTGAATTTCAGTGGGATTTTGTGAATTTAGTGAATAATCTACTAACCACTTTAACAAAATAGTGTCATACTACTAAAGGAGTCGAATATGAAAAACAGATACCTATAGAAAAACAATGTTTGTGTTCCAATTAAAAGCAGAAAACATGATGCCTTTCAGTAACTGAATAGAAGTAGAAAACTTTCTAGGATTTCTTTTTCTTTTTTCTTTATTTTTTTACAAAAAAGAAACCAACTCGAAACACAAGAAGCCATAAGCATGACCTGATTTTCTCTCTTGCTACTCTACTAACTCCAGTAGAAAACAGAACTTTCTTTGGCCTCTAGTGAGTACAAACAACACACCCAATCATTTCATAGATACACCTCTTTTTAAATGATCTTTGCTGCAACTAGCTTCTGAAAGCTATCTACAACCCTCCCATAGCTACAGAAACCCAAATTCTCCTCTGGAAGTTTTTATATAATGAGGTCGTTCTGCATCACACCTAACCATACGAGGAAAACCAGCTCATTCTTTTAATGTCACCTAATGAAACACGCTCAGTTTTGTTGTGTTCAGTTATGGTCCCAAGTTTGTTTCTTCTCTTTAACCATAAACTTATCAGGTAGTGAAGAAACTCATCAAATCTGAAAGATATTTTTACAATGAAATACAATCCTTTTTAAAAAACTGAAGGATTAAAATTAGCTGAAGACAATCTACTATCAGAAAATCGGTAGTTATGCATTACAGAGATTTTGTCTTCTACATTTATTTTTCACTCATGAATGACCACATCATGCTAAAGGAATTAACATAATTTATATCAATGATTTGTTGCAGTGGTGTGTGAATAAACTAAAACTTACCTATTTTTTTAAAAGTTTCAATAACTGCATTTTTATCAGCTATATCAATTATATAAATGGCCAGGGGAAAGAAGTATTCTGTATGCTCAGTACTTATTTGGAAAACATCTGTCTATACTGAAATGGCCTCAACTTGTCCCCATCATTTGTTGTGATTGTTTTTATTCTTCTCTGATTCTTGACAGATTATTCCTAAAACTTGGCTAGCAAGAACTTTAGAAAAGACCACAGGATTTCTAAGAGTTAACTGGGTAAACTTGGTTGGTCCCTTGGCCAAACAGATTCATTTGATTTGTCTTTTCCAGTGACCTTTTGACTTACAATCATCTGCATTCTGTTCATGCTTTATTTCATTTTATTTCACTGGAGAGCACTTCAGAATGTTTGTCATGAAAAGAGCTGCATAAATATTAATGTATTGATAGTGTTACAGCTTTTCAAGCCTATTTTTCATTTCACGGGTTTTAAGAGCTACAAAATTTACTGACTATACAGAAAATATAGTATAATGGACTTTCTGAAATGCCCTGAATGAGATAAAATATATGAATTATTAATCCCATGGAAGTTAGTGCTGTCTTGCTTATAGACAATATTTTCTGTGCCAATCTGAGATTTTTTCTTTTTTTTTTCACTCTTTAAAGTTTGCAGTGAATACACTTTATGCCTCTAGTTTATAAGTAAGAATATGTTCCTAATTACATCCCAAAAATAGTGATATGAATTCATTTCATGTGCATAGTGTTGTCATCAGGATGCACTTTGAACCTCCAAAAACTACAGGGAACGTGGAGGGAGACATTCATATGTGGTTCCTACAGGCAGTGCTAGGAGGCACCCTCCACAGTAGAAGGGCAGCTTCAGACTCTGAATGAGCAAAGGAGAACGTGCTTTTGGGATGTCTTGACTCAGTTAATTCCCCACTCAGTTTTTTTCATGACCTGCTGATTCCCTGTAATTTTTTTTTCTTTTTTTAGTGGATATTCTGCCATCTGGGCTCAACAGCTAAGTTATAAGCTGTGAGGCTCATTTATCACACCATGGGAGGGAAGCCATCAAAATCTGTAAATCAGCAGCAGAGCATCTAATACAGGCTAATGAAAACAAATGGAGCTCAAGGTAAAGGCTACTCTCAAATCTTAACTTATCCAGCTGTTTTCAAAATCATGACTGTTTAAGCCCTCTGAATCATAGATAGCCTTTGTAAGGTAGTGGCCAGGTTCAGCTGAACCAGATGGAGAATGCATCAAGCCTGGACTGTTGCCCTTACTTCTGATTTGCATCAGTTGTCGAGTTAGTATGAGCTGAGATAAGTTTTCCCATTAAAAAAAAAAAAAACAACTCTAAATATTAATGTTCTCTGCTGAAGAAAGACCTGGAACATGTTGAATTACTTTTTTTTCCCCACTGGTTCAGCTGCAGTCAATTATATCTACTTTTTCATATCTCAGTGTCTCTTGTTTCTTCACTCCTGCTCACTGCCCTACTGTATCTTGATAGACCTTTCAGGAATACTGTCCCCCTACAAGCCTTGTTTTCCCCTTCCCTGTGTTTGTATGACTAACTAAAGCATATGACATCTAGCATGCTCATGCATGCTTCTGCAACTACAGAAGTAACTGACCCATACATAATAGTCTTCCCTACCCACCTTCACTCAAAACCATAGGTAATTCTTACTGGAAACCAGCACCAACCCTCAAACTGGATAAAACTTGATTAGTTAAGTACTAAGAATGCTGTATCTGAAGACAGTCTGCAGCTATACCATCCATCATCACAGCTTGAGTGTGTTGACCTTCAAAGCATAGAGCAAGTTTTAGCTGCTAACTCAAGTGATTGCGAAAGTGATTCTGGGATGTATGTGACTGCAAGTATCTATTTATCTAACCATTCTCTCAAAATTTGTTAGACAACTGCATTTTAGAAGTCAATTAATAAATAAATATCTCAGACTCACTTCAAGGGCAGAAAGTGTACCTCCATCTGAGAAATAGTTATGGCAATATTGCATATAACCTGAGGCAAACATCAAGAAGTAGTACAGCAGGGTGGGAAGCCTAAGAAGCAGAACTGTACAATTACTTCTTTACTTTTCTCATTTATTTAAACTGAAAAATACTACAAGAAAGACAATAAAACTGGGAGACTCTGCAGGTATTTTGTATATTTAAAATCCATAGCATCTTTACTTTTAAGCCTGCACAGGATGATGTAGCTGGGCGTGACAATGAACTCTATCTTGTTTTTTTCCATTGTTATGCTGTTTTTCTTGTTATCATGCCCAAAGCTGGAAGCCAGTTACAGCCCGGCTTTCAAAGCTTCCTTTTATCATGACAGGGTTTTTATTCCTTCTAGCAGAAAAATTGGGCAGCTATTTAAGTTGTTGAACTATTGTGTTCCATGCTTTTTGTCTGAAGGTTATTTATGGAAAAAAAATTAAAAAAAACAACCCAAAACTCAAATTGTTCAGCTTTAAATTATAGAAGTTTTGACTACATTTAGAGCATGTGCAAGAAATCACAGATGCTGGTCAGCACTATATTTTTTTTCCAATACACTTCAAAAAATTCAGTGGGTTATTTATTTGTTGGGGGTTTTCCCCACTAAATTACTAAAGGATGAATGAAAAATACAGTTTGTACTGAGAAATAAACAACAGATATCTGGTTACAGAAAAGCATACTTTTTTGGTTTTGGGTTTTCTTTGCATTAAAGTTGTAAGAAGCATTACCTTTCAATCTGACTTGTTTCTTCCAGAGCAGACAGGAAACGTGAAGAAAAGCATTGGCACTTTGCCCTAAAAGAAGTGTACTTTTAGCAATCTCACAGAAACCACAAACACCTAGTCCAGAGTCTGAAGAGCTTTATGGTTTTATTTGGTACCTATCTTCTAAATTAAAGGTGAGAAACAAGTCACTTAAATACACTGTATTTGTGCAATGGTACTGAAGCACATTCCCAGAAATCTCCATTTAAAGTAGTACAACTTTTTACTGTGAAGTTGTTTTCAGGGAGTACATCTTAGTTTCTTTTCCGCTTCTTCTGTCAGCAATCAGAAAATTCATGTCTGCTGAAGCTGATCAAGACAGTACTTTGCTGAGTAAAGCAGATGAACTTCATATCTCTCATTTTTCTGCCAAATTTTTATGAACTTTCTAATTGATATTGTTAACAGACTTTTTATTGAAGTTAGTTGTTAAGTTTTGATGACATTTTTATCCTTTTCTACTGAAATTTCCCTAGGAATACAGTTCAAGTTGTTACAGTCGCATTTCAGTGGCTTGCTTCCACGTGTATTAATTTCCTCTCATTTTCCTAGGACTTGGTAAGGTCCAGTATGCTCATTCTGTGACCTGGCAGGACAGTCAATGCAGATCTTTTTCTAAAAATCAAAGTTAACTTGCTCCTTCGTATGTTTTGGAAGAGAAGAAAGCATTATTCCATGTATTAGAAATGGAAATATTTCACCATCAAGTGAAGCAGTGTGTACAGAAGTAATGAATATGCGTTACCAATCTGATGACATTTTTTTAAAAAAGTGAAAAGTTACCTTTAACAATAAACTGGAAGCAGTGTGCAAGGCCCTGGTTAGACCTCAGATATAAAACTTTACAAAATTCAGTAGAAAGAAAGGTGAATTCAACCTCATCTGTATGCAAGTGGAGATAGACCATATGAATGGAGAACGTCCTACAAATTGAGATTAAACAAGTATGGTATGTTTCAGACTAGTAAAACGCAGCCCAAACTAATGTGAATGTTGGCCCATCAGAGAGACATGTGAACAAAAACTATATTTAAGCCAAAGCACGCAGCTGGAATGAGATCTAATGGGTTTAAGCTGATTATGAACATATTTTGGCTGAGAACTTGGAGGCTTTGAACCATCATTGCAATAAAGTCTAGAAAGCTTTGAAACAGGGGTAATCGTAGGGAGAATATGGGACAATGATGCCGTTCATCAGGGGAACTGCATGGCGGTACCTCTTCATGGTGCAGGAGGCAGATGGCCTCCACCACCTGGGATATCTCCTCAGCTCTTGTGCTCCCTCATCACACATGTGCAGATCCGGTAGGCTAATTGCAGAGAAAAGGAAAATTAGCCATTATTACTGCAGATATGATGAGATAGGAAAGAGCTGTGGAGGAGGTCATTCCCAACTGTGTATTAATTTAATTACAATGAACAATTTAAAAGTGATTTTGTACAGCAGGGCATTAGATTAAGTGAATAATAATCTGGTAAGCTCCCTAGCTAGAGAGCAGAGGGGAGGAGGAGGAACTTTGATGAGAAGCTGAATCTCACACTGAAAAATAAATGTTTGAACTGCCACTGTTTTGTCAAAATGCTGACTTTCCACTCTCAAAATTAGAGGTGACATATAAGTTTTGAAGAGATTGGCCCATTTACCATGGTGATCACACTTCCCACAAATACCCTTTCTAATAGTGCCAGGGTGATGACGCCCAAGCCCTGAGGCGCAGCACTTGGCTCAACCCATGAGGTACCCCGCTCCTGCCTGAAGTTGTGGAGCTGAGGGGCTACACTGGGATATCCCAAGCTGAGCTTCCTGGCCAATGCCTCACGTCAGGGTTTTTAGGTGAGGAAGAACTATATGACCCCTGTAGCAGAGGGACGGGTGAGCAGAAAACACCTCTTCAGCCTTGCAGGTGCCTGTGGCTTGCTTGGTGTTGGAGGGCAAAGGGAGAAAGAAGAGATGGTACTGAGATGGAAAGCTCACAGCCAGGCTATGGAGAGTGCCAGGTTTCAGGGTGACTGATTTTAAACATTCCAAAACAAAGGCTTGCTGGTGAAAACTGAATGTGGGGCTTGGTTTAGTTTTTGACCACGAAACACAGAAGTTTTTGTGTATGCTCGGATCTGACCTTGGGAAAAAATTACTGCAGAAGGTGTTGTGGTGTTGGTGTCTTTCAAACTGTGGTTGAACGAATGCAAATATATTTCTGTCTCTGAAAAGAAAAAGAGAGATGTTATGTGCATTACAGGCTGAATGGCTTGAATAACATGGAACCTCTGGCTACAGCTTTAGGAGATTTTCAGACAGATTTCAAAATATACTTGCAGGATGTCTAATATTAGCAGAATACCTATGAGAAACATATGCTTCCTCTGCAGTCTGTTTCATCTTGATTTCTAATTCAAGAGGGCCTGATCCCAAATTTCCTTATTTGGCCAAAACTCTGATGCCTTTATTACAAGCTTTGTATGAATAAGGTTTAATTGGTTCAAGGGCTACATTTTTAGTTCTGGTAAAAGTAAAAGAATGGGGATCTAAACTGTAAAATTGAATGTTCGTTTCTTGAAAATCTAGTATGAAAAAAAGATTTATCTCACAATAGTTTCTCTTGCAACATCCAGCTTGGAAGGGTGGTAAGTAACTGCATTTGGACTTCCATATAATTTTGCTGCACTCAGTAGTCCTGTATAATCTAACAGAAACCTCACTCTACACAGTGCACTCCAAGGTCTTTTACAGAGTACCACTGATGAATGCTTTTCTGTATTCTTGTGGGGTGTCAGTGTTCAGCAGTTTACAAACATTTGGCAGCAATTCACATTAAACAACATCCTAGAAAGTGATAGGTACACCATCTACAAAGAAGGAAAAATTATTTGGAAGAAACTCTCTCTAAGCTGTTTTTGCCAGTCAAACCACAATTGAGAAAACTTGTCAAGTCTAGTTTCCCACCAGATTCAGATCCTTTCTTTCCATGCTGGATAGTACTGCTTACTCCTTTCACTACTGCCCATTCTGGTCTTGTCACAGCAGTCTTTAACTCAGTTCCTGTAGCATTAAGTTCAGCAGAGTTGACTTTCTTCTCTTCTACTTTTATTCATTGTCTCAATAAGAAAGACTGTTGATGAAGGAAGACCTAAAAGGACTGCATGCAATGTTAAAATAAGTTTTAATTGGCAGTCTTTTCTTGATCACCCAATATACATTATCTTTTTAAATAAATAGTATGAAATCTTCACATTCTGACCTTCTTCACAAATTCTGAACTGTACAGACAACATTTTCAACCTCATTTGGACTGCTGGAGGGCAGCTTTTGGTTGTGGGAAATGTGGCTTTGCAGGAGTAAGAGAGAATAGTGGAGAAAGAAATTAAGTTGCATAATAAACAACAAGCTGGGAGAAATGTGAGACTCCAGCTGAAAGGCTGGAGAAGAGGAACAGGATAGAGAAGTGAGGACCAGGAGAAAGGAAAAGAAGGTGAGGGAGAAAATCCATAAGCAGAACCAGAGATGGGGAACTGTACAGGTGACAGAAGGTAGTGAAAGCCCACCAGTTGTACACAAAGATGGATTTGACGTAATTTTTCTCCTGATGTCCTTGCTCATTTTATCATGGCAATTGCTTTGTAGAAAGAAACAAGAAGACACTAGGACCTCTTACTATTTACCTACATTAATTCTGCCAAACTCTGAATATTGGTCCCTTATAGGCAAGGGAGTGTAAAAATGTGGCCTAGTGTCTTAACACTTAGAGGATTTTTTTCTCCTTGAGTTTATCCAGAGAGGAATAATTGTTGCAAGACTGAAGCTTTGCCTGAAATGTAAGATTATGCTGGAAACACTTTGCTTGGAATTCTTTCATGCATTTGTGATCAGCCTGCATTATATACCCCAATAATTGAATTTTTCAGAAATGTTACCCTTTTTTCCCCCTAAACTTTAGTCAGTGAACGTGATCTTGCAGGGTAGGCTTATGATTAATATAAGCTCTGACTTCAAGTTCTCATTAGCCACTGCTTAAGAGGATGCCTACAGCTTGAATATTTTCATTGCATTGGAAAAGACACTTCAGAATTTCAAGCTGACACTCTAGTTTTGGTGTCATCTGCCTTTCTCTGTGCATGAGAGGGACTGGGATTGAGGATCTGCCCAAAGAGTACAAGAAAAGATGCCAGCAGCAAATTTTCAGGAGAGTTGAGTCTATACAGTAATGAGAGATGGATAATCATTGAATCCCTGGTAGAGAGGATGTCTAAGATGCTCTCCTCTCCAACACTTGCTTTTGTCCACCATAATACTTACTCTCCCTGAAGTGGAACAAGCAGGGCTCACCAGTGCTTCAAGTTTCATTGACACTACCAATACTGACCTTGTTCTTGACCATAGAAACAGGATTTCACCTCAATCTCTGTATCAGTAATGAAAGGTTGGACTTCTTTTTTAGGAAAGTATTCCTTTATGTACATTCACATAGTGCTCAAATACTATCCTTATTACAATCTGAATATGGTGGAGAGTTGTGGGGATGGAACATGATGAGGGGTTCTGAGTTTTGGAAATACTCATGAAAAATTCTACGAAATCATGGACCTTAAATCTACTTGAAAATACTAAATCATGTGGCAGTCTCAAATGTGAATAGTAAAATCTGCTCTGCTTTTTGGGCAGAGCCTTTTGTACTGCACTTCCTGGAAAGATAGCACAAAAATATAAGTGTAGCATGTACTCTTGGTTGATCTGGACCACATCAAGCACTCCTGATGCAACAAAAAGACTTCTAGGATTGAGGCCAAGATAATTACATGGTGTAATTTTGCCTTTCAAGAGCAACTCTCAGCTCTAACAAAAATGTCAATAAAGTTTGTTTTCTTTCAAAACAGACTTTATCTTATAGCAGCAGACATACAGGGTTCAGTGTTGGTAGCTGTTACACAGTAGGACCTGCAGACCTCTGCAGCCTTTGATTCTCCTAAAATCATTATGTGCCAGATGCTTTCAAAAGAAGCAAAGTGGCTGTGTCACTCAGCAGTCTGAAGCTGATGCCAAGAGTAGTTGTAAGACTATCAACCAGTGAAATAGCCCTCACCGAAGTTCTGTTCTCATTCAACTGCTGGCTGCTATTTGAGATGATCCTTTCTACTGAATTCCTCATGGAACTCTGAAGCAATATTGAAATATCAAATGTTTTTCTGCACTGGTGAATGACTATGGAGCACGGTGTGGAATAGTTCCACATCACTATATGTTCAACATTTTATTCAATTTCTTTGAAAAAGTAATACTTCTGAACTTCATGCGAAGATTTTCAGGTAAATGTTTCCCATTAGATATAACTGATCTTATTATAACTGTTCTGACCTAATCTTTATGGTTCTTCACTATGCCTTTAGGAATTCTCTACAGGGAAAAATCTCAAGTGAAGGCCAATTGAACTACATTAGATAATTTATTTTAAGAAATGTGATTGGAATTATAAATATTTTAATAACAGATGTATTGATGTCTGCACTGTAGCCTATCTAAGAGACATAGATTCTAACTTCATCCTTTCCAAAACAATCTGTCATGACTTGCCACTATTTCCATTTCCCTCCAAATACGTACTTCTCTATCTATAAATATGCGTCTGTTTATACACACAGATGCACATATCCAGTCTCTGATATGAGTAGCCTTGTATTAAAAGGTGACCTTAATTTGTTCTCCTCCAATTAAATTACATTTTCTAATGTGTAATAAAGTATCATACTGTTATAGGGCTGTATTTTTAGCAGATGTAAACTGTAGTGGCCATATTGAATTGCCTTGTCTATCAAGCTAAGCATGCAAACCATTGTAGGTAGCTGGGTATCCACAGATAAGTATGATGTATGATGAAGGGACCTGCTAGAGTTCTAATGGTGTCACATGTATTAAACAAGTCACTGGGTTTAAAAAAAAAAAATTTATTGGGGAAATAATAAAGATAAAATGTGTACTTGCTGGAAATGAAGAAATTAATGTGATGAATTGTATCCAGGGCACTACTAGGGCATATTATAAATTGTACTCCAAGGTTTTGAAATAGGGAAAATTTATAAAGTGGATGATAATTGCTAAACAACTGCAAACTTTTCTAATGCATCTTCCAATAAATCTGCATAACAATGCAGTAGGGAAATAGATTATTCTGGATGAATTTAATGAATTTCACAAACGGATGTGTTCATACATGCTATAATATGATGTTATCCCAGGCTATCTGAACAGGGTGCAAGAGGGAATGTAATATTTTTTCAATTATAATAATATGTTTTTACTGTTGTTCTGTTATTTAGCTCAGTACCACCTAATAAGCACATGCAATACTCCCAGAACACCTTGTTCTTTTTGCATTCCATTTTTTCTCTTCTGCTTAAATAAATTTAAGCAAAATTTCTTCAGCTTGATTTTGTGCCTGTCTACCTAAAACACAACAATGATACAGCCAACAACATACTGTAAAAGAATGTACTTTGTTGCAGATATATGTGTCTAGGGATTTTTTAAAACATCATCTTTACATTGGCTGTTTTTATAGTTTCTACTAGAATAGTCTATGTTCCTGAAGCATGAATCAAAATGAAGGGAGTGTGCAGTCCTGGCATTTGGTCAGAATTTTGTTGCTTGGGTGAAGATGACTTGATGCTGTTCAGGACTATTGAATTACTTCAGATTCTGTGATACTCCATTTTCCATGGGCTCCAATCCTATAACACTGTCATACCCAGACTTCTTTTTGCAAATACAGAGAGCTTTGGAAGGTCCATAATCCTAGCTGTGAAGTTCAGGGCCAAAAACACTAAGGTGGTGAGAATCCAAAATCAAACTGGGTGCCAATTTTATAATCACAAACATATGCACACATATCCTTGCCTGTGGCAGTGCAGCTTACAGTAAATAACTGCAAATCTTTTTTGCCTAGCTTCCCTGCAATCCCTTGCACTGTTTCCTTCTCTGAAGTGTAGTAGTCTGTGAAAGAGTGAAGAGAGAACACAGCAGGCAGTTAAAGCATTTCCCTGAAATGTAGAGAGGATGAGGTACTAAACCAAAGAAAGTGGAAGATATTACAGTGTGAAGGTACAGGTGGCGATACCAAACACAAATCGTCATGCATATGTTTAAAGTGTTTTCTTATTTATATTAGTTAGTTTTTACATAATCATCAGTGAAGCAGAAGACAGCATAGAATTTTTTGGTAGCCTGGCAGGTTTTTGTAAGCTTTGAAGAAGCAGACATGGGTTCTGTAAAACTAAATGTTAGAAGTGAAAACTGGAGTGGGGGCTAATGAGCAGTAGTTAGATAAGAAAAATTTGGTGGGCACCCCATTTAAACAGAGGAGGGAGCTGTTCTTACAGGTACACCAGAAGACCTGAAAGAGCATAACAAAGCAAATTGGCCAAGATTCAAGACACTCAGAGGAAACTAAATTATACTTGCAATTACAAGTTGATAAGACACAGAACCTGCTTACCTTGTCACCCCACTGGAAGCACTGTTAGATGAGCCATCCAGAATTTTGTTACTTTGCGGTGTAACCCAACATCCAGAGTTATGTACATGCATTCCTTCAGAAGCAGCCTAAGCTTCTTAAGTAGTAGGGTCCTCTCGACCTGATTTCAATATAATGAAAACAAGATGTGACCAGCAGTGTAATACTGACCCTCTAGTAACTTTCACTGTTGGTAAAAAGCAAAGTTGTGAAAACCAAAGTTAGAAAAAAAGCATCTGTAACTGTTGTGGGGACTTTCTGTAACTGAGAAGTTGTCACATTTTTCATGTCATCAGCACTGATGGGGTGTCTCTACTCTGGAGATGTTTACAACTGAAGGCACATGAAGTTTCTTATGTAAAGTTCTGTACAGACTTCAAAGACCATTTGCTGATTGAATATTGCTGAGCTTTAGCCAACTGTGCTAATAATTCTTTTGAAGTGATTGCTTTTTCTCAAAAGAGCTCCTTTTTGGATAAGGCTCACACAGTTTTTCAAGGTTTAGATTTTGGACCCAGCATTAAGTCAGAGTGTTGGCCTGGAACTGTTCCCCTTGCCTGCCTTGTACACACTCGCCTAGGAAGGGAACTAAGAGTAGGAACCATTTCAGACTTTCAGACCATCTGAAACTACTCATTTGGAACCTCTTCATAAATATTGTATTCCACTGCAGGATGCACTGCCTGCAGTGTCTGGGATAGAAGCAAGAGAGTTATTACTCATTGCTAAAGAGTTTCACTACGATTCGTAGCATGAATTCGTTATGGAGGTGCTTAAAAAGCAGATAGGGAAGATTTTTGTCTTGTAGGCAAAAAACTTAAAACAAAATATCCTCCATTTATTATCTTCTTAAAATTGTTGTCATAATGCAATTATGCAAATTAGGAGCTGCAATCACAGAGCATTTGTTCCATCTTTGATGCATATACTTGCAGGATTGGAGCAGTATTTAAAAAAATTTTTAAAACCACACACACAAAGCCACACAGCTGAATTCAGGGAATGTGAAAGAGCATGAGAAATTCCTATTGGAACCATTCCCATTACACTGCATAAATAAAAGATAGAGAAGTTTTGGGGTGTGTTTCCCCTCCTCCATTTTTCAGAGAATGCTGAGTGTGGGGAATGAAGCATTGCTGAGGCAATCAGCAGCACCTCTTCATTCCCAATTTCTGCCTTGTTTCCCTTTTCAGACCCACCAGCTTTCTCTCTCTTCCCTCACTCTTCCACAAAAGGTTTCCAGCAGAGAGCAGCTGGTGCCTCGTTTTGGCTGCTTTCCCCAGACTCTGGGGGCTTTCACTAGCAATCAATGGCTGCTTATTTTCCCCAGTACTGTGTTTTTTGTATGTGGACTGACATGGCCTCAACCATACTGACCCATTCTGCTAAGCTATTTCCATTCAGACATGCCTCTTTACAAATAGCGGAAATTAGTAGACGGACAGTGTCAAACTGCTTGTCACATCTTGTTTTCAATCTGTTGAAATCAGGTTTATAGTGTCCTATTCAGAAGCCTAGACTGCTTTTGAATGCACACAATGCATTTCAGGCATTCCATCAGGCGATAAATGCAGAACTTCACATTGCTATTAAAAAATAATCAAAATGATTAGTCTTTTGAATTTTCTGAAGTAACTTATTTGCTTGGAATTTGTTGTAATTGCACTACGTCACTTGTTCATAGGTATTCATCTCTGTAAGACGTAAAATCATTCCTAGCTGATCTGTCAGTGTAGCAGTTGTACCATGTGAATCAGTTCTCCCATTGATTTAGCAGTAATGAATGAATGAGTAAGTGAATGAATGAATAATCAGAGGATTGCTAGAAAGGATGCAGTAAGCCTGAGCTACTGATATTCTCTTCAGCTTCTAGGAGCTTCTGTCAAATATAGTTTTGTTTTATATCTCCACCTAATCCGCAACCATGCTAGAATCTCAGTGAGGTGGAATATGGCTGGAGTTACACTAGGTATTATGCATTACTTGAAAAGGAGGAAGAAACTTTTCTAAAGTGCTTATAACCTTAAAACTTTGTGAAAATATATGTTTTTAATAGCATTTTTCAGGACTATTGTTCTGCAGTTTAGCAATATATTACTGGTATATTACTAAGGTATCTAAGCATGAAAGAATACCTTATCACTTGTTAAGAAATCTTTAAAACAGACAATAACTTTAGCTCGACTCTTTTGAAAGTCTTCACACTTGTCAAGGACTTTATCCTTGATGAGTGCAAATGTTTTGGGTGTTTGGTGGCATTTGGTGACCAAATAATAAAGCTGTTGAAATAACATATGCAAATGCACAGTATGTGATTTTCCACTGATTTTTACCAATATGCAGAGGTGTAGAGCTCCAGATACAAGCACTACTCACTACATGCTCTAAAGCAGCTGCTGTCATGTACTTGTGAGAACTTTCAAAGGGTTACTCTCAGAATACTTATCTGAATCTCAATATGTGTTTATTCAAAGAAAGAGTTAGCCACAATTTTCACTGTCCATTGAAAAGAGAAAAAAAGTCAAATGGGTGTGGAGGAACCCACAGAAATTCACTGCAGTAGTGGAAGAAAAGTTAGAAAAAAACCCCATTTGTTCTGTAGCACACAACACCCAAGACTGATGAAACTTCTGTGAATTCCAATATTCATTAACCGTCAAGCTGTTAGGCCTGACTTTAAGGAATGAAGCTGTCTCTGTGTCAATGCCAGTAAGTGGCTCCTTCTGCTAAGTGGGCTCCGGCAGTTAACACCAGGAACTCTGTGTGGCTTGGAAGCAGATAGTGGCATTCTTTGGCTGTGGAGGCATTGGTAAGCATAGAGATTTCCTGTAAACTGAATTCTTACTCCCTGTACTTGAGCCTTATATCTATGTTTTGGGTGTGTAGGCACTGCAGCAGTTGCACAATCCAGCAATCTGTTCTCTTCCCTCCCAAAAGCATCTGGTTTGGTAGGTCTGAAAGTTATACAGATACATTCTCCAGTCTTATTGACTGCAGGATAAACATAAGTATGATTTGGACTATTTGGTGGGTTAGCTATAAGCTAGGGGAAAAAAAAAGAGACAACACACAGCTTAGAGGTGGTATATAATTGTCTAAGTATCTTCTGAGGTCAGTTGTTATCTTATCTCTTAAGCCTCATGTAACAGTGCTGCGGCCAAACTCCATTAATCAGTCATCTGACTTACGTTTAGCAAAGCTTTTCTCATACTTCACATGTATGACATTTTGAATTGTGGCCTGAATCCATCAAGATCAGTCCATTATTTCAAGTTAACTAGATGCAAAGCCAAATAGTAACATATCACATCTTTCAAATGCAATGATATGTGAGTCCAGAGCTTAGTATGACCTCTCCATTTAAAGTATTTTTCCTAAAATAATTTTCACAGAGGCACAAAAACTTATTTTATCCTTTGCTTCTTAAAAAGTGTATTTTCTTGCTGAAGTCACTTTGCCTACAGTGTCAAGACAGATACATCAAATTCACTGCAGGTCTGCAGAAAGGTATATGGGTAAGCTTTTAGTGCACTATTTCTTATCTGGCCCGTGAAACAGAATGTGGAATCCTGAGCTCTCCTTCTCATATATTGGCATCAGAGGTTGGAATTTTACACTCCAAAGACGGCTTTTAAAACTCTGTTTAAAAAGAAAATCCTTCCCATTTTGAGAGTTTATATTCTTTTATTTCTTTGTAAAGAATAATTTCACTTTTGCCAATTGTTGCCAAAGCTTGAGAATGCCTGGATCTTTGTTCTAAAAAAAAAAAAACACTGAAAAGAACATGGTTTTTTTTAACAAATCCCTTTTAAATGTTATTTATTTATTGTGAAAGTGGAAAAATAGACCAATTAGCCTAGGTTTTATTTCCCACCTAGATCACCTTGAGGATAAGGCATAAAGTATTATGACTGAAAGGAAAGAAGAGGAGAGGAATAAAAAAAGAATATTCAGATAGGGTAGAAACAGGATCTGAAACAAAGGACTGAGATGTTAACTACATAACATCTCTTCATTTTGACAGAGAGTTTATAGAGAAAAATCTTGGAAGAAATAGGCATAGCTTTCTAGTACTGCTGGAGATCACTTTTTCTTCTTTTTTCTGGATTAAGAAAGTGAAATCTGATCACAGACTTATGGAAGAAAGTGTGGAAAGAGTCTTCCAAAGTTATATGTCATTTTTAAAAGAGAAATAAAATATAAGCTTGGCTGATACAAATTTAGTGTTTTCAAAATTTTCAGTAGTTCATATCATTGAAATGGTTTTGGAGTTGTAATGATTATTTTTCAACACTGAATTGTTTTGCTGACTATTTAAAAAAACATTTTGTGTGCTTTTTGTGTGTGTGTGTGTGCTATAAATCAGAAAATACAATCTTGAAATTAATATAATGAAATGTCATTTTAAAACACAGGAAATGCAAGAGTCTTCTATCATTACAGCTATTCCAAACAACCAATTTATTCTAATTTCAATTTCAAATTCTTCCAGTGTTGCCAAAACTGAATTTTCATTGCTAAATTTTGGAAGTATTGCTGGGGTTTAAAAGACTTGTTTTCTCTTTAGGCAAATTTGCACACTTCTTAAGTTAAAAGTCCAACCAGAACTTGCTCAGTCTTAAGCGAAGCCAGCTAAATGCACTGCCAGCATGCAGAGTGTCATATACAATGAAAGGAATGGCATGTCTCTTCTTGCAGCCAACAGTCAATTCTGTAATATCTTACATGTGGTGAAGGACAAAAGCCATCCTTAATGGTTGGGGGCCATGGAATGAAATGTTGAGTATTCTTTTTTATGAGCTTTATGATTCCCAGCTGGTGTGTAAAAAACTAATAAAATGACTGAAATAATACTCCTTATATTTCTCATTTCACAGATCTTAGGCATGTAGTATTTTAATACCCAATAGGTATTAAGGATACCTGTTAGGCATATAGAGCAGAGGTTGGTTTGGATAACTGCATAGGAGCAGAGGAAGAACCAGTGTAGGGACCAAAGCAATGAGTATAGACTGTAAAGAAAATGTGAGAAGGTCTGTGTGCTGGAATTTAGAGCAATAACTTGTTCCTGGAAAATACTACTGTCTAGTGTTTTTATATAGCATACCTGTTTTGCCTTTTTTAGCACAAAGTGGGGAATAACACTATTTTACTATATTCAGAAACAATTCAACAATTCCAGAGGGCACTGGTGCACATACTTGTACCCCAAACAATACATCATGAAGGCACTTCAAACACAATAGCAAATTGAGTGATGAGGTGTATCCAACCAGAATAATTGGTCCTGAAGATCACGATTTAAAAGAGGATGGTGAATGCCCTTGGGTGAAAGCAGCACAGAGTTCTTTCTCTCCATAGAGAACCATCAGACGTAATACAGACTTCCAGAACGTGAAAAAAAAATCTATATTATTTCCTCACTGTTTTCAATAACTAGGTTATGTGAAAGATACAGAAAGTATAATGTTATATTTATGATCTCTTGCTAATGAAGGATGTTAAACTACTGATGTGCATAAAAGCACTAATTTATCCTCTTTCTTAGAAATTCTTAAATCTGATCTTGGAGTAAGTTACTTAGCAGGAGGGGTATGCCTCAAGCAAAGTATTACAGCTATAGGTTGTATTTTAAGGCAACCAACCTCTTATGTCCATGTCTATGTTAGTAATAGCAACTACCTTTTCTACAGTAGTGTGTTTTCCATAAGCACAGGAGTTCCAGAACATCTGGACTAGAATCTTGTAGAATTTGTGTATACACTGCTTTCTTATGTACGTGTGCTGTAGACATGTACATGATTGCTTTGTGATCAGAAGGCCTTTCTTTGTGTCTTAAGTCTGTATGGACAGTGTAATGGGATAGCATATGTGCTGCAGATCTACATGGTACAAGGTCTGGTTATATTACAGAGAATGTATACATAAGACATCTCATGATTTCACTTTAGTATGGTTTCTTTTAAAATAATAAAAACACTTTCCAGGAACAGAAACCATGTTTTCTACTTCATGGTCCATGGTTTTAGGAGAGACTATCCTATAATTTCTATAATCTTATAGTATAAAAGTGGAAGTGCATAGTGTTAGAAATAAGACTTTAAGAGGTAATAATTACATACATGAGCCTCTCTTTGAGGCTTCCTAAATGTCTGCAAACCATACTGGGTTTTTTGATTGTCCATATTCTGCCCCTAACCTGACAAAGCATCATTACTGAAGCAAATCTTTAACTGGTTAAAAGTCAAATATAAATACCAAAGTCACTGAATGGGCATGAAAAGAAGTATGTCTTACATTAGGGCCAATAGATATACAGAATTCACCAAAATTTTACTATATAATTAAAAGATTTAATTTTTCCCACTGTCTTACTATAAGAGATCTGCTGATTTGTCTTTATGCTCAGTTTCTGTAGATATCCTAAAGGCTAAAGATGTGTTTTCTGCTTCATACTAAATGTTTATATTCAGGTTGCTTGTTTTAGGGCAGAAACACCTAATGCATTATGATGGTTGTTAACATGACTAGAGCCAAATACTCAATTAGCACTTGTGGGAAATTTTGGGAAAGTTTACAGGACTCAGCAAAAGTCTGATTCTTATTCAGTATTTCCTTAGAGAATATAAATGATCTGCCTCTTTTCTATCATGTCACATACATAAAGGATTGAAGAGGCAGCAGCACAGGGGGATTCTAAAACATCAAATATCTTGCTTTTTTAATATTTGTGAAATCTGTATATATATACATTGTTAAGAGTGGCCTTGAAATGTCTAGACTCGGATAATTCTTTTTTTTTTTTTTTCATCAGAAGGGAAGTTTTCAGTGATGTGCCATTCAAAACTTTTAACAGTAAAGGAGTTTATACAGGACTCTTAGAAGCTGTTGACTAATAAAGTATGAAGTTAGTGCCCAACTATTTAGAGCCTGACTCCAGATACACCCCTACAGTGAATGGCAGTCTGGTTACTGAGATTAATGGAAGCCCTTAAATCAAAACAGAATTCCATCTGACTAACAAAAGCAATAAATAAGCAGAGTTCAGCTGGTTTCCATTGGTGCTTCTGTAAGTGGTGCACATGAGAGGACATCTTTAAGACTCCTGCAAGAGCTGCACTGCTGGGCTTGTATTAATGTTGAGCTAAAATCTTTCACCAGTAAAGACTGTGATGTTACTCTTTCTGACAGTTCACACTTTTATACTTTCTTCTGGTTAAAGTACAAAATACAGGATCCTAGAGTAATGTATGGTATAATACTTAATTTATAAATACTTAATTATTACTACTGAGATAAAGAACTGAAATTATTTGGGCATGTCCCTTCTAGTCAGTGGTGATTTCTGTTTTCAAGACAAAGCCTACAGTATCACAAATTTGGGCATGTATCTGTTGTCCTACAGCAATGATGAGAAAGGTAAGTCCATTAGTTGTATATGAAATAGTCTGATTTTAGTGCTGAAATCTACTCCTCTGACTGTCCCATGATGAAGGCTGGCTCTTGATTCAGTGCCACTTAAAGCATGAAGATATACCATTGACGAGAAACCCTTTATGGTCTCTGAGCCTGTCAAGATCAAATTTTAGCACTGTACTGTGTTCAGTGTCACACCTGGGTGCACAGAAGCATACGTACATCCCACACTGTCTTCATATTCCAGAGGCATACTCTGGTAAATATTAATTCCCTCACTTTTGTTTGTGGTTATTGGGGGTTCTTCTGGATTTTTTTTGTTTTGGGGTTTTATTCCCCATTCTGGTCTGACAGTACCATGACATTTTGTGCTGTTATCTGCCTGTCCTATCCTTCCTGACTCCCTTTTGCAGTAGCCATGCATGCTCCTAGCAAAACCATAGTCCCTTTAATTGGTCCTATGAATACACTGTAATTGACCCTTCAGATGTTAAATAAGTAATGAGCAACTCATATATGTCAAAGAATTTCAGATCACCGATACAGAAAAATCATCAGTCTTAACAGGGAAGGAGACCCTCTGCAAAAGTCTTTGTCTGCTTTTGAAATGTTAACCACAGAAGTCAAGATTAAAGTGTCATAGCTAGTAATCTACCATCAGAGTCTTGGGGTGGGATTAGCACTTGTTTGCACTAATGGCAGCACTATGCAAGCTGCCTGGTATTTCAGATACAACCCCTATTTCACATGCATATATATTTCATATGCAGCAGTATACTGTGTCTGCTACCCTGCTGCCGAGTGCTCTGTTAAGCTGCAAAAACAATTTCGGTGAGTTATATTGTTTGGACAACAGAATTTATTGACCCATCTTTTCAGGCACTGGTTACACTTTGAAAAAAGCTGGATGGCGCAGTTACTTTGCCATCTGTGGCAGCAATAAGAAAATGTGAGGGTGATGGTCATGATTCTTACTGACATCTTATATCCTGGTATCTAATAACAGCTGACAAAGAGGCACCTGCATATGTTCCTTGAATTCTGTAAAGGTTACAGACTCAAAGCTAGCAAAAACAAAAGACTACCATGCAAAGTGATTTTGATGTGCAAATTTTGTTTATGTGAACTAAGTATTGAAGAAACCATAATAAGACCTACATCTAAAAATGTTATCAGTAGCAACACCACTAGGGTTTCTATTCCTGATGGGCCTAGTCATATCAAAGCTCTGGCAAAGATGAGAAATGAAATAGCATCATGTATTTTTCTTTAGTTGAATTCCTTTGGGTTCTTTTCCTGCAGTATTTATCAAAACAGCACTTTTTCTCAGCTCCTCTGAGGATAACAGCATTCCATTTCAGTTCACAAAGTTAGTGTAATATTGTTGGACCAGACCTGGGGCAAGGGAGGGGAGAGAGGGGGGAAACAACAAGCAAAATCCATCAGCCAGCCAAAAGAGAGGAACATTTCACATTTTGCTGTCCACGAGTATTTTCTCTGAAATCAGATAAAAATTTTACTTAATAACTTTCATGGCAGAAAGTTAGCACCTGTGTACCATATCAAAACATATCATATCATAGATACAGCTACTTCTTTGGACAGTAATTTAAGCACTGGGATAAAAAGCCAAATGCCATCTATTCTGTCTCTTCCCTACTAACCTAACTCTGCTACTCTACTTTTTTTTTTTTTAAAAGGGTTCTCAATATTTTTGTGAAGTAGCAATTCTTGCATATGGACTTAATAATATGTTTATTTTCCAGCTTGCCTGTTAAAAAACAAATTCTGGATTGCCGTGTCATATCCATGAGAATATCAGCCCTGCCTTGGGATTTTATCTAAGAAGTTCCCCTCTAATTTACAGGTACAGGAATTTTTGTAATAGCAAGCTGCAAGTGAGAAAGGTATCCACTATACCTTTCTCTGGCTTCAGTACTTTGAACTATAAAGTAGAAATAAGCAGAAATGGGAAGGGGGGTGTCATTTTTTTTTTTTTCACTAAGCAGTTTGCCTTTCCAATATTAAACAATCTCATGTTAGCTACAAATACAGGGAAGTAAAGTTTTAAAAATATTTCAATGAGACCCTCTATGGGTGGGATCATCTCCCTTAGCTTTAATTTTCCCTATTTGAACTATTTGTTTAGATTCCCTTGGCAGCAAATAGAGAGAAATGGACCTTTCTAAAGTGTGATTCATCTTACCTATTTCATACGTCTACCTTAGGAAGAGATAAATTGCATTCTAGAGATGTCAGTTTTTCTCCATTGACTGCAAAGTGTATCTAGATTTTTAACCTAGAGATAGGTGTCTGTAACATCTGACCTTCTAATGCAGCAAAAGAATCATACATCTGAAGTTAGAGGAGATGAATCCCACCCCATATTTCAGTTCTAGAAATATTCTTGCCAGCTCAGTTTAAGAAAAATATGATGTTAGGTGCAATGCATCTCTTTTAAAACAAACATAACATCACTGATGCGTTTTTATTCTCTCTTTATCCGTATAGTTGACAACCACAGGTAACAAGTTTGCACTTATGAGTAATGCTTATAATTCAGAGGTATCACTGAATCTGTGCCACGACTGAGAAGAAATTTAGAGTCATATAGGACTTTTTAACATGGAACACTGTTAGACTAAGGTTTACATTCCAAATGTCAACACACATGACAACGTAAATGTAATCCTTTCTTGTGATTTCTGCCTTTTTTTTAGTATATCTCCACTGAATGATAATATCTAAAGTGGACAAAATGCCACTGAGGAGATAAAATAAAATCTCTTTTAGGAACAAATGACGTGACAGAGAAAAAGGGTTAAGATCAGATGCATGGATTCAAATCCTAGCATGAGAATTCTAGAAGATTCAGGACTAGAGGACTTCCCGTGATCATGTCGCTTACTGGCATGAATAGATTGGAATTGTATCAGACACTGCATGTGCCAAGTTGATTGTGAAAGACTGAGAAGGAAGTGCAGAAAGACACAGCCTATGACAGCCTTAGCATTGTATGTACTGTTTTGGAATGGTCAAATGTCTCTTCATAGGGTAAGTGCTGCATCTTATGAACTTAAGGTCATAACAATAAAATACCGAATTGAGACAAAGCACTGTCAATTAGTCACTGAAAAAAAAAATATCCCTCTATGAGCAATGATCTAAGCTAGTAATTCTTGAAAATTTAAAATTCTTGCCTTGCTATACAATGGGATATTGGTAACTGTATAACCACAATCTTTTCATATTCTGTAGATTATTTCAGTAAAACAAGAGCCTATAATTTTGTGTTCTGTAAGTTGAAAATGAAAACCAGATGCAGATGTTCAAGCCATTTGCTGAATGCTGTTTTTCAGGGGAGAGGTTGAGCATATGGCTTCTAGGGGTGAGTATGCCACTGAAATAAGTACATAGTGGTTCCCACTTCACAATGTCGCTGACAGGAGCGACCCTTACATTTTTTCCTAGGCATGAAAAGATGCATTATGGTCAAAGGGCACTTCACTTAGACTAAGTAAAATAATAAGTTTGTAGACATCCTTTTGCACGCACCAGGATGACACTGAAAGAGGCTGAGGAAGGGTTGTCTTGATACCTGAGTGCCTTGAAAGATGGCTGCTCAGACGGGAAGTGCTCAGATCATACAAGGAGTATAGCTGACCATGCATTCAACCCTTTAGAAAAGGCAATGTATTTCCTCTTCTGTGTTTTCTGAGAATGCCATATAGCACCACTACAATGGGGAGACAGGAGTATGGCTCCACTGAGTGCTCCTTACTACTTAAAGTGTTTTTCTTCCCTGGAGTTTTTAATCTCGCCTTCGTGATTGCTAGTTTACAATGGTGTTAGCTACTGTAACTTAAGTCTATTCTGGCAACACTCCAGAGAACAAATGCAGAAATTCATGAAAGAAGAGGTATTTAATGTGCCAGTGGAATTCTGCTTCCACTGAAGAAGTGTAATGGCTGGGAGTCCTTTCTGAGCTGGAAACTTGCTATAGAAAACATTCCTATAAACCCGTCTGTCAGGAAAGAATGCAGGGATTTTGTTCTGTGACATTCAACATCTTAAATGAAATGCAAAATGACAGTTACCTGTGCTGCAGAGCAGCAGAGGACATGGGGAAGAAATCAGTAAACAGTTGAAGAACAGACTCTCCTCTTATATAACTATCTGTACTACAATTATTTGTTACACCTAATTCAATATAATTAACATAATACTTAATTAGCATTCAGAAAAATGCTAGTGAACAGAATTTCTGTGGCTTCCTTTTTAATAAAAGAAATATTCTGTGAACTTGTTTCTTAGACATATTTTAATAATGTTAAACTGCGTTAACACAATTGTTACTTACAAGCCTTGTGCTTCTAACTGTTGTGTATATGTACGTGCAGTAAGTGTACAGAGAAATGCAACTGAGCTATAACATATTCATAATACTGAGATCAAGTGAAATGCACCGTCTTCATTAAGGTCCCAGTTATCAGCCATCCAAGTATCCACAGAATGACACAGAGCAAAGGTTAATGGGGATCTTTTGCAGTTTTTAGTTTGGGATGTACACAGTGCCTCCAAAGGAAGCAAAAGACCCAAAGGAAGAGTCTGGATCTATAGAAGACACGGAAGATGGAGAAATGCTAAGACTCAACTACAGAAAAATTTGGAGTTATTAAGGTAATGTAGAGACCTCCTACCTTATCAAGAAACCCATGTCCCATGTGTCATGACAGCACTGCATAGACGTATTCTGTGTGCTATGGCCACAGATCCTTGGATGGACACAACCAAAGTATGCACAGAGGTGTAGTGTAGGGATGGAGTCCCTCTGTTGTCCTGAGTATGTATCCCGGCGCTGGGGAGCATCTGATCTGTCCCTCCAGTATGGGATTTGTCTCTCACCTTCTTGTCAGGCTCCATCATTCCAGAAGAACAGTAGTGGTTAGCTGATGTGAGTGTTCCTCATGTTGTTTTGTGTTTTGCTAGGGTCACTGTCAAACTACATCATCACAGCTAGTTGAAGTGGTGTTTGCAGAATAGGATAGATAGAGCTGGACCATTCTTATTACCTAGTTTTGTTGTTTAAGACTGCTGACATGTTCAGATAAGCATCTGAGGACTGGGACTCTGAAGTAGTATTTCACATTTCTCTTTTTTTATTCTAAGGCACAGAATCATTGTTTAAAAAGGAAAGCTGAGGGTTTGATACCATCATGCATTTCCAGAATTGGAGGCAAGTAATCCAATTTTGCATGTATTGGGAACAGGTAGAAAGTGACTACAGCCATGAAACAAAAGGCAGAAGTGTCCTTTTTCTGGTTCAGTAATACTAGCGCATGCATTTTATAGTGTTGTGTGATAAATGGTTATAATATGCCATAGGCTTTGATTCATAACTCTTCTCAAAAGAGGGTAGACTTGAATTTGGATCTAATTTCCAGGAGAACATACTGGAAAATCATTACTTTTTTGTGCACTCTGTTCCCTCTCTGGCCACAAAGTGGAACAGCATCAACAAAGAGATGAAGACAGCCTCACTTGAGAATACTTTGGTAGATAGTTTTCTATCTTTGGAAATGTAAGGCTTAGTTTCTTCTTCCTGATCAGGATGTGGTTCCATGAGGCTGATCTAAGAGATTTGCCAGCCCCATGTCTAAGCAGTCTTAAGTCTTTAAGAACTGGGCATGATCTAAGACTGCTACAATATAAAGCTTCATAAACAAGGTTGACACCAGCTCTGAGATTTGGTAAGACACCAGAGATGCTGTTGGCATCCTATGGTTGTTCAAACACATGCAGTGGCTGCATTGCTCTGGACATTTTGCTACAGGACCAGGAAGAAGATAAGTCATTTCACTTGATGTTGCACATCTAGCCTCAGGCAGGCCTGCAGGCTCACTCTATAAGCAGGGAAAATTATCTGTGGAATGGAAATCAGAGTTTTGACTTGTGATTCTGCCATTTCTAGACTTGAATACCTTTCTTTTGTTTCGTCCAATTTGTTCAGATGCCATAAAAATACAGAAAATCTATGTTTATGGATTGTAAGTAACTCCACAGGATGACTGGTAATCACCAATAGCAGACACCTGCCTTTAAATGCCACAACAGTCTCTGGAAATGTTTGCCTCCTTCCTCTGTCAGTAGAAGGAACTTGCAAGCCTAACTGAGTAATTTTTCAGAGGGCTAACTTATGTGAGATGAATTCTACATTCGTTGCCTAAAAACCGGGTTGAGGGGACTAAAACGGCAGTTGGTGCTTATGCCCTGAATGTCTTACCTAAAACCACAGAAGAAACTAATGGAAGACAGGTTTGCAACAGAAAGCAAGCAATACTAGATCCAATCTAGAGAATTAACCCAATGGTCATTCTACTGAAGCATAACAGTACGCCATCTTTATAAAAGCTTACACATTTACCTGGTGATGCCATCATCCTTAAAAAGATAATTCCTTTTAGCACTGTTATTAGTTTACTAAGCACTAAACTGACTTATCATGTCAGTGTATTTTGTGGATTAAAATTAACATCTATTGAAAACCTAGAAAAATTAAGCCTATAGTTTTTTAATGTTTTATATTTAACAAACATATAATATCCTCTTGCCATTCCTAGCCAACAGTAGAGGCATTTCACTGATACCCTTAACAGAGTTTAGAAATGTCTAAAGGCAGACTAAGCAAGAACTAAATTGTCATAGCTGAGAGACCAATCAAAAGTTTGCACAAGGGAAGATAAAACAATTTTGATATATTGATTTTATTTTTTTATATATATTTGTACTGTTAGTTCATGTCTTCAATTGAATTTATCCTGAAAATTAACCCTAAAGTCTTTGGGGGAGAGACCTTACAAAATAAACAATGACTTAGCACTATAACGTTACTGACCAGGTATTTGTAGACATTTGCAGGAGATTAAGATCCCATAAACTGGTTAAGACTTTGAGTAGACAATGGACTTCACTTGTCATTTTCTTGCCAGCTAAGAACCTCTTAGCACCAATATTCTAAAGAATCCAAACATGGCTAAACTCAGCTTTGCATTCAAACCATGATTTGACTACTTTATTTTTACTGCTGCTGGAGACAGGTTTTTCTGTATTTTTAAAACCTTTTAACAATGGCAAAATATCTGGCCCTGCTGCATACCTCCTTTAAAAAACAGTTGTTTTGCTATTTTCTAGCTTTCCTACAACATTTCAAAAGAAGTCCTGCAGCATACACTTAAAATAGAAAATAGTGTTTCCTGATTTTTGTTCTCCCTCAGCTTATGTGATATCTGAAATTAATTAACTGACAAATGTGCCATGCTTCGAAAATTTTTATAGGACCCCTCTTGCAGATTTGAGTGTTGCAGTAATTCTGCTTCAGAGTGTTAGGGCACAACAAAACAATTACACAAGGGACAATTTGATTTTTACTTTAGTATAGTAGCTTCTGCCTGAAGACCACCCTTAGAGAGGCCCCAAGTGGCTTTACACTTCAGTGCGCTCATTCTAAAAGTAACATAATAGGATGAAGCCTGCAGCTGGGGATGGAAGGAGGGGAGGAAGTGGTATGCAACTCTAGCAGTAAATTTGGCAGTAATGAACAATTCAAAGAGCTTGATACAAAATCAAAATTCAACCTGAGAGAAAGAAAAAGAGAGAGAAACAGAGAGAGAGAGAGAGAGAGAGAGAGAAATATAGAAAGAAATATAGAAAGAAAGAAATATAGAAAGAAATATAGAAAGAAAGAAATATAGAAAGAAAGAAATATAGAAAGAAAGAAATATAGAAAGAAATATAGAAAGAAATATAGAAAGAAAGAAAGAAATAAGAAAGAAAAGAAAGAAAGAAAAGAAAGGAAAGGAAAGAAAAAGAAAGAAAGAAAGAAAGAAAGAAAGAAAGAAAGAAAGAAAGAAAGAAAGAAAGAAAGAAAGAAAGAAAGAAAGAAAGAAAGAAAGAAAGAAAGAAAGAAAGAAAGAAAGAAAGAAAGAAAGAAAGAAAGAAAGAAAGAAAGAAAGAAAGAAAGAAAGAAAGAAAGAAAGAAAGAAAGAAAGAAAGAAAGAAAGAAAGAAAGAAAGAAAGAAAGAAAGAAAGAAAGAAAGAAAGAAAGAAAGAAAGAAAGAAAGAAAGAAAGAAAGAAAGAAAGAAAGAAAGAAAGAAAGAAAGAAAGAAAGAAAGAAAGACAAAGAAAATTAAAACTGGGAAGAGTAAGGAAGAAAAGAAAATGTTTGGACTGAAACATAATTGCCTTCTATTTCTATAAATCACATGACTAGGTTTTCTCCGGTATGCTCTTTCCTGTAGATTTTAAACCTCAGTGGGTGGTTAGGTTTATTTAAAAAAAAAAAAAAAGCAGACACAAAAGAATGGTATCCATGTGCCAACCCAGCTGTACCACAGTAGTTTCAGAGATATGAATCCCTGCTCCTCCTCCAGCGTCTGTCCCATACGTTCTCCATCTTCCCCTCTTTGCTTTTGATCATCCTTCAAATGCTGCAGGCAAAATATGGTACACAGCTTTATGCCACCTCCATATTGATCTATGCATTAATCTGTTCCACATCATTTCTACCTTTGTGTATATGCTTACTTTGCTTGTTTGAACCTAGTACCCAAAATGGGTTTTTGTTTGTTCTTTAGGACTGGGAGTGTGTCTTTGAATCTAGTTTCTTTAGATAAGACAGTTGTAAATACCCTTGCTTTTTATACTTTTCATGACACTAAAATTCAATGAAATGTGAGCTTTGAACAATGCAGTCATTGTGAGGCTCTTTGTCAGCTGCACTAGTTTCCATTCTCATCAAACTGGCAATCTTCAGAATTTTCCCTTGATTTATTAGCCTTGACGTATTCTTAGCAACCTTTCTGAGTGAAATCAGGACTTTTCTATTCCAGCACGATATAGTTGCTCCTCTGATTTACCTCTTGAATTATTTTTTTGACTTCTCATCTGACTGATGAAAAGACTTCTCGTTTTTCCTCTGTTTCAGGTTCTTATTACACGTAAATAGGGTTACTCAAGAAGCCAGTGGTTATATACGATATTTCTGAATCATTCCTTATGTTCCACATAGGTGTTGTTATGAGACTATGATTCCTCCTATGTGGCTCAGATTACCCCTTATTTGGTTATCAGTGAATTTCACTTTTTTGCATTTGCCATCATGCTGTTTGAGGGACAGATTTTACCTTTGCGGGGGCGGGGGAGGGCGTTTGGACTGATGTTGGTACAACTCACGATAGCTTTTCTCTTTTGCATCTGAAATGAATTCACAATCTGCTACTGAGCCACATTAATAATAAAATTGTGGGTTCACTGTAGACAAATATAAGGTTAGTACTTGAAATCCAGTTGAAATCCAGATCAAAGAATGTGGAATAAAATGAAAATTATTCTTTCATTTTATGGAAAGGGCCGCTGACTTACTAGGTGAAAAGTGTCTGCTTTATAACTTTTGAATTTGGTTGTACTATGTAGTAGCACAGTTGTGATGCCATCCAGTAGACAGCAGAGGGTTTATAACCGCATTTTCTTTATGACATTATAATATATGATGTATATGACCAGAGGCAAAATGTCATCTGTTACCCTTACTACAGGAAAGAGGGAGAGATCAGGGAAAAGAAATTATTACTGAATTAGGCAAACCACTAATTATTTCTAAGATATCACATAGGTGATATCACTCTCGTATATGTGGTATCTTCCCAGAATTTTTAACAATGCCCTTAAAAAAAAAAAATCTATATTGATTCCAAAGGCAAGAAGAAATAATGCAAGGGAGGACAAATAACTACAATTTTCGGTAGGAAAGTTGCACTGAGAATAGTTTCAAATGGGTCTTTGTGAAGAATCAAGTATTTTAGACATTCTTTAGGAATACTTAATGGAATAATTCCATTTCTTAATGCCATCTTTAAGCTTGAATGGAATCTAGCTTAAAATTCTAAATATCAGGCTTCTTAAGAATAGCTGTAGAAGAATAGCTGTAGAAGACCACAATAAACGGCAGCAGCAAGTAATTACTATTTTTCCTAAAATGCTCAATTTGTTCTTGTCTCTAATGAAACAAATCTACATTAGATATCCAGTAGGTATTGGGAAAAACTCCAATAGGTGTCATTTTTCCATAGAGAACAGGCAAGGGTTAGAATGCAAGAATAAATAAATAAATATCCTAGTCTTGCACAACCCTTTTCAATTCAGAAGAAACAATATATCACAACAAACAGAATGGAATACCATATGGTGTGTTAATGCAGCATCCTAGCTTTGACATCTTACTGGGTAGTGTATTATAAGGGGTACGAGAGGGTTGAGTCTTCAGCTAAGGAAATGCTTTTGCATGTCATAGGAAGAATCTATTTTCATAATGGAGAGCTTGAACAAATCTGCCAAGCTCCAGGGAAGGTCAAGACACACAAGTGAACTGTTCCCAGTGCTGTTTTTCCCATTTTTCCTATTTACATCTTATCTTCTTCTAATGAATCGGTCATTCTGCAGCTTTTCTTGTATCTGAGAGAAATCAAGGGGTTTTCCTTGGTATGATACTTCTAAAATCCTTTTGAATGCTGTGATCCTGTTTCTTTTGGAGTTCTTTGGTGAAGGTCAATACCAACTTAAAGTGATGTGAGATCCAAATATCATGAGTGAGTTATTTTTCCCCTTGCAAATATAAATTTGCTTTGAGAGTGGATTGCACTAGCTACAGTTGCGTTCTTTATTGGATTCTTTATTTCACAGACTATTGAGCCAGTGGTCGAAGTGCTCAAACATGGTTTCCCAGCTTGAAAAGCAGACAGGGTAAGTGGGAACACATATGGTTTCCTGGGGTAACAGAATTCAATATACAGCTACACTGAAAAGCAGGGGTTTTGTCAGTTTCCCTTGGCAGATCCTGCTGCAGTAGCTTAAAACGTGGCCCTTCCAGCACAAGCACCATTAAAGAGGAAGCTTACTCCCCTGGCTACTTTGACCACAAATGTGTCAGTCACCCACAGAAGGGCACAGTGAAGGCTGGAGCTGGTGATACATGAAAACTCAGCGAATCATGGTTATCAGAGCCAACAGAGCCATTTCTTAAGAAGTCAGCAGTTTTTTATCCATCTTTGACAGTGATACTTGAGTATGACGTTTACTCTGTCTCAGTTAATTGCATTCCTGTATCTTCTCCAGTAAGGAAAGGTATTTTCTTACTACTTACTTCCAAGAGTTGAGAGCATTGGCCTAGCTTCTACTGCAAACCCTTTCACAGACTCTAATGTACTTGAGTTACCTCTGTGTAATCTTTTTTTAATAAGTTCCAACATGATTTAGGAAATTTAATCATTACACAAATTTTTTCTTGATATATTACTGTCATTTTCGTCCTGTCTTACTGGGTATGGGTACGTCAAAATTTTGTTACATATTTGCTAATTTTTTTCTAAAGTCTGCCACCTCTATTCACAGTGTTCTATCTAGATCAAGTCTTACCAATATCAATAAAAATCTTTGTATGTGTTACTCAACATGAAAGAATCAGAATCTGGCCTGTCAGCTAAAATCTTCATGGTGATGGAGACCTGTAATTTTTTTTCCCTTCTTTGTGGTATTATAGAATTATGAATAACTGCTCTCTCTGGCTTTACAGAAGGGGCAGGCCCATTTCATATTCACTATTTCAACCAGTTTACATTTGAAGTCCTGTTTTTAGTTTCCCTATAATTCAGGCTTGGATGATTGTTTTGGCTTGAAAATCACCAAATGAATTTCAAATGCAAACTGCTATATGACAATTAGCCTAGAAACAGAGGTTATCTCCATTTGCATGGTAATGAAGACTTCTCTTCCAAGACATGTCAAAACAATCAGAAGAGACTAATGAGATTTTATGTGAACCAACTGCTGGACATTCTCTTTTATTTTAAAATAATCTTGGTAGTGGTGGATTATTATTCAATTTGAAACAATATTATTGAAAGTCTGACAGCAGAAACATATTGCAGAAAATAATCTGAACTCAACATGAAAAGCATTGGTGAAAAAGACTGTGTGAATGAATACTAAATGCTATTTTTATGACAAGATGCTGGACAGTGGGTTACTTCACTGGGATGGAGATAAACAGTGTTACATAAGAGATGCATTGCCCTTGTGGGTCACTGCAATTGCAAAATCCTACCTTCTTTATATTCAGAGACTCCAAGTTTTCCACCAGCTCAGGCAAAAATTACTTCTTGGGCTTTTCACCAGACCCTTCACAAGAAGTGGTGACAGTTTAGCTCTGGGTTCCCAAAGTATTTGAAACAGGCTATCCCTACAAAGAAGGAAAAAATACCCAGATTTTACTCTTGCAAAACAGTTTTAGTCTAATTCAACTGTAGACCAAAATCTGAGATTGCCTTAGTGATGTCCCAGTAGCCTTAGAAGAGAGATAAGGATTTGTTGAAGTGTGCTCATGGTAATGACATGGTAATAACATACCCCACTCTGCTCTTGCAGTACTATGTTTTATAGTATTGACATAAAGCCTTCTTTTTCTTGGGAGGATCCTTTTTATTTATTGTTCTGTGTCTTCTAATTTCATTTATATCTCAGGTAATTAGATATGGCTGTTACCTGTGTTTGAGTAGATTCTTCAAAGGAAGGGGATGTGATGTCTGATTTAAAGGGAGATGAAAGAAATGAAGGGTATCATAGGCTGTTGAAGGCAAAAAGTTTACAGCTGCCTTCCCATGGCATGCAGTAAGATACTGTCCTTGGGCACAAGTGTCACACAGCACAAAAGCATAAGAATTAGTAACATATTGCTAAGCTGCAAATGAGAAATACCACTGATCTAATTGATATGCATTTGGTTTTCTTAGGAAGTGATAAATGTATTGTTTGGCTTGCAGAACATTTGCAATGAAGTGGAAGATTTGGGCTATTTGGGTGTTTTTTCCACATTATTTCTCTAGTTGTTCTCAAGTAATAAGATGTCATCTAATAAATCCATCTGAATTTTGAATGAGTTACTAGTGTAGTTCAGGATTCAAGTGTGTGTGTGTGTGTGTGAACTGTAACACTTGAGTTGTGTGGCTTCTTAGTGCTGTTAAAGCACTTTGCAGGGATCTTCACTTCTGGTATCTGAAATGTCCCTGGTATTGTTTTGACTTGGCCTGCCCTTTTTATGGATTAAGTGGCATTATACCATTAAACAATCTATTTTACCATGTAATTCAATCCAAAACACAATACCACATTATCTTACAAAGTCAAAATCAATTTCGAGCACCACATAGTACCCCCCAGAAAGATGGCTTAAACAGAGTAGAAGACACAAGCAAAATGAATCCTCTACGACAATTTTTTTTTATGCCTCTGTAGTTACCTGTGTTGTCCCTATGTATCAAAAGGCATTACAAAAAAAAAACCCAAAATTTTAAAAAGTAAGGAAATGCTATATTTTGGCAACACATGTACAGTCTCTTACTCCATTGTTTTTACCTTCTTTTAGTTGTATTTAAACTGACCTGATTTGGTTGCATTTAAAAATCTACATGTAGCTGTGAGAAGTGATGCTCCTGACAGTGCTTCCTGGGTACAGGCAATATCTTTTAAAGAAATGAATATGTCTTGAGCAATTTTACAGCCAAAGGAAGATATGGGATTTTAAAACATTGAAGACAAACAATGCAGAACACATCAGCTGAATAAACTGTGCAGGACATGGAGAAGTCCACAGGATTCATGTTTTGGGTTTGCTTTTTTTTTAATAAAATGGTAGATTGTATAGCACAATGAAGTATGAAATTGGTGATCATTCAGAAGGTGAGGTAAAAGTCACTTTTGGGCCTTAATGAAGAGCAAAAAAACCCAAAACCAAAATTCAGTCATCCATGAAACATATAGCTAAGTTCAGCTCCTGTAAAAAATCATCCCTTTTTCCCAAAGCCTGCCCTTTTCAAATACAAGATTTTGGTGACCATCAGGCACAGAAGCATAAAAATTCCCAAAACCTAAAGGCAACTGTGTGCTTAATATCTGTATTCTTGGCTTACAGCCAGCATGCTCAGTAACAAGAAGGGCACAATGGACATGAAACAGGCGAAAATCAAAGAGGTTTGAACTGATTAGGTTTTGGTTTACAGCACTATGACATAAGATTTTTTTGAACGTTTATGGCAACAACCTGCTGTCACAGTTTCTGAAAAATTTTTTTCTACTAGGTCCCATACCATAAGTAGCTATGGGGACACTACAGGTAGATATGGGGCTCCATAATTACTTTAATTATTAATGAAGTGGGTATGTAAGCATGTGCTTTTCTTAAGCACTGGTTTATCAGTTATTTGTGACAATGGTATGGTACGGTTGACAGGCAGCGAGTTGAAGTCCCAATTTTTCTGTCTTATCTGACCACTTGTGTCATAAAAATCCTAGATTGTGTGACACGGTTATATAAGGAACAAAGATTTACTTTGCAAAGCTATCAGAATACCCTTGCAGTACAGATACTTACATAATACCAGAAACCTTAAGTTAGAGAATCCCACAGTGCTTCTTTTGTGACTAGATTTAAACATGACCTGAAGTGCCACAGTGCTCAGCCTCGGAAGTTCTTGTCTTGTTGGTCACTTGGTCATCCCAGGGAAGCCACAACCCTGTATTATGCACCTTCATGTTTTGTACTCCCTCTGAGGACACTTTTACAGTTAAGAAATAAATATGCCAATAGGAGACAGCATACAGCATAGAGAAGCATACAAACTTACTGATTAAGAAACACCATAGAGATTATTATGATCAAGTCTCATCTTTCTGCATTTGAGACATTCTGGGGATATCCCCATTTGGGGGATTTACCTTGCTCAAATAGATGTGCAGAGATAACATGATTTAGAGAAAGAGTTATCCAAGCAGTCTTTCAAAAAGTAAAAAAACATAGAGTCATAGAATCATTAAGGTTGGAAAGCCCTCTAGGATCATCAAGTCCAGCCATTAACCCAACACTACCATATTTCCTAAATCATGCCCTGAAGTGCTGCATCTACATGTCTTTTGAATGCCTTCAGGGATGGTGACTCCACCACCTCTCTGGGCAGCCCGGTCCAATGCCTGACCACTCCTGCAGTGAAGAAATTTTTCCTAATATCCTATCTAAACCTCCCCTGACTCAGCTTGAAGCTGTTTCCTCTTATTCTATCGCTAGTAACTTGGGAGAAGAGACCAACACCCACCTCACTACAACCTCCTTTCAGGTAGTTGTAGAGAGCAATAAGGTCTCCCCTTGGCCTCCTCATTCCAGACTAAACAACCCCAGTTCCCTCAACCTCTCCTCATAAGACCTGCTCTCCAGACCCTTCACCAACTTCGTTGCCCTTCTCTAGACATCCTCCAGCACCTCAATGTCTTTCTTGTACTGAGGGGCCCAAAACTGAACACAGTGTTCAAGGTGTGGCCTCACCAGTGCCAAGTACAGGGGCACGATCACTGCCCTGCTCCTGCTGGCCACACTATTGCTGCTAAAATCCAGGCTGCTGTTGGTCTTCTTGGCCACCTGGGCACTGCTGGCTCATATTCAGCCAGCTGTCAGCCAACACCCACAGGTCCTTCTCTGCTGGGCAGCTTTCCAGCCACTCTTCCCCAAGCCTGTAACATGGCATGGGGTTGTCATGACCTAAAGTGCAGGACCTGGCACTTAGCCTTGTTAAAATTCTTACAACTGACCTCAGCCCATCGATCCACCCTGTCCACATTCGTCTGCAGAGCCTTCCTACCCTCAAGAAGATCAACACTCCCACCCAACTTGGTGTCATCTGCAAACTTACTGAGGGTGCACTCAATCCCCTCAAGCAGATCATTGATAAAGATATTAAACAAGAGAGATGGTGTTAGCTGTTTCCCTTACAAGGCAGTGTTAAGTAGTTGTAGCAGGCTCACAGGATTCCTATGCACAAACTTCACCCAACACTCAATATTTAAAAAGCTGAACAATATTTATTGTTCTGTTATAGCCTTGCATAAGCAGTTACTAGCATATTGTTTTCCCTTTCTGAGAGACTTACCAACCCAACTACTCCCAAGGCACCACTGAGCAGGAGGGTGACCATTAGTGAGGTCATCACAGAGAAGGGAGGTAGGTGCGGCACCTTCAGGGCACCCCTGTGGTTCGTAGAGCATGTTCTGTGTCCTCTCCTGTATCCGCTTTGAGCCGCAATTTTTTATACCCTCAGAAGATTCAGTGGAAAAGTACTGACTAGACTTCACCACACGTGTGGCCAGTACATGCAACAAGGACTGCCAGGTGCATGCTCTGCCAGCTAACAGCAGATCACGGATTGCAACAACATATTGTTTAATAGCAATCCTCCCAAGCAAGCAATTCTTCCCTTCTTCAATGTCGCATTCTCACAGCTGTGATCATCTTGTAATTTTTCTGTTGAGGCCCTACACAGATCATCATCTAAAACCCCTCACACAGCAGTGGAGCATCCCTTTCCTCTGATAACTTCTACTCACTCTGTAAGTTACTTTATGTTGTTTCTAGGCTCACCATGCATGAGAGCTGTGCGGTTCTCCCAGGACAGACAGTGTTTGTGGAGTACCTGTTTTCTGGAATCTGGCTTCTGGCCTGATTACAGAACATTGTTCTTTTTCACCGGCCTGCACCTTTGACACCCAAGCTTAAGTGTTCCTTTCTAAGACCTGTTCTGTTAAGTCAGTAGTAACATTTGCAATCAACTGTCAGTGTCTTCAGGTGAAAAAATGTGGTATAATTCCACTCATATTGCCATCGAGAATATGCTCATCAGTAGTTACAGTATTTGATCCAGCAATGAACTGGAAAAAGATAAAAGTTTCAAATATATTTCCTATTGAAATTACTGAATTAAGGGAAAAGGGAAGCACAACATATATGGCTTTTTTTTTTGTACTACCGATACCTGTATAATAATCATGAGAATCATCTCTTCAATTTATATTCATTTTTAAACTCTACAGTGAATTTTCTTATTTTGTCTTTTGCCATTTGAGCATTTCTTTCTCAAGGATATTCAAGCACTTGGACTTCACTATAGTGGAAACATCTGGTAAGTTAAATTGTATGATTAAATACTCTTGCTGAGAACTGCTTCAAAGGCTCATGAAAATCTCCAATAATACCAGGTGACTTCCATGGACTTTGGAGTTTGTATTCACTGAAATCAATTATGACATGTCTAGTTGATTTGTGAAAGAGATAATTAACACAGTCCTAGTTAATTAACTTGATAGTATCATGCAATTAGAATAACAGGATATGCAAATATTCTCAGTAGCAATTTCATGCATAATCTGCTGACTTTGAATTATTTGACAGAGCTCACCCTTACCAGTTGAATACAAAATAAACTGAAGAATGTGGTGGTTTTATTCCTAAAAGCTGATGTGTGGGAAAAGATGTACTGATGTGATGTGTTATTTTATGAACTCTTACACTACAAGGTGCTCTTTACATTCAGGATCTTTGAATATACTTTGCAGAAGCTTTATTAACACTATATTATCATGATAGGCACCTGTAAGAGCACAGAAAGGAGTGGTACATTATCCCCAATGTAATAGTATTAATGGTTCATAAAATTTTATGAAGGCGCCAGATTTTTTAAATTCCATATTATAAGCCAGTAATTTCAGTAAAACATTTTAGTACCTTTAAAATAATTTATTTTGTCTAGAGAAGAAGGAGCTCACACATGGAGCTCCTAGTTCTGTTGCCTAGGCTGAAATAGGCATGGTCTTCTGTCTGTGTCAAAGTAATGCCACTAATTTTAAAATGGCCTAGACTGTAGTAAGTGGTAGGTAGGTGACCATTTTGTATTACTGTACTAAACAGAAATGAAGGATACTAAAGAACATCTGTAAAACCCCTCCTTATAGTGTACAGAATTGGGCCCTCTGAATAATCTCGTTATGTAATTAACAGTTAAAGAAAAGCAAGTAGATTATTAAAATTCCTGAGTTAGGACATCCATTTCCTCAACTTGGGAACATCAGAATTTTAATTTTTCATGGAAGTGCTGTAAGTTTGAGAACTGCATAATAAAATTTAAATTTTAAGATCATGTGTTGCTGTCACATCAAGAGGTATGGTGGTTTTATGCAATAAGATTTAATGAATATTATAAAGAAAAGCTCTTCAAGGATGGCCACTTTCAAAACCAGCAGCATTAGTGGGATGTGGTCAGATCTCCAGTCAGTACAAAACACAGACATAAAATTATTATTAAAGAATAACTCAACAGGAAAAAAAATAATTTATACTTCTAATCATTTCACAAAGGCCAGTATATTTACTGTAATATTTTTTGCTTTTAATGTTCTCTTCAGACCATCTTATTGCTTTTTAAAGGTACAAGTAGCATCTGTTTTATGTAGTGTAATAAGAATATTTTTATAGGTTTCAGCAGCTTGTTTGTTATACTCGCCATGATTTAATTTAATGTTGTGATCGCCCCTTCTTCTTATACTCTGTGATGTCACCCTGCATGCTGTACATTTCCTTTGTATTTACATAACACCATTAGGAACCAGAGATGAGTCTTTTCAGTTTCAAAGTACAATCTGAGCAGTCCCACAGGATATGGGGCTTTCTGCTCTCTGCAGGATAACTTATTATGTCAAGCCTGAAATTGATTTGTCAAAGGGGTCACCAGTGGTGTAAGGTGGTTTTAATTTCACTCTAGAGTTTAGGCACTATTTTCTGAGGGTAATTATGTAAAACCCGTAATTTCAACAAGCTACTTAAAGTCTGAATTAGATATTGCTTGTGTTGTAATAAACAAACTAACATAACCATTAATATTGTTACAACTACTCATGACGTGAAAAGCAAAGAGGAAAAGTGTGCTCCCACTTATTCATTAATATATACAATTTTAAAAGCTTTTTCACCTCACATTTGCCTCCAATCTGTTGAAAATGTGGTCATACAAAATTTTGCTTAGAAAACCGGACCTCAGTTGCACTGACTTTATTAGACTGTATTCATATTATGCCTCCTTGCAATTCAAAGCTATCTTATGTTTTGATACTGTCTCAAGTGCAGCTGAGGACATTGCCAATTAAATACAATCACATTAGTAAAGAGATGGACTTTCCATATTCCATGCTTTTTTAATATTAATTTTATGTATCTTAGCAGGAAAACTGTGAATTTGAGTAAGTGCCCTGATTTTCTTACTTTTCTTTTTTCCTGGCTGGCTAAATTAGCGTAACAATAGTGACCATAATTGACTTGATTACTTCAGTGTTAGCCGAGAAAGGTGCTATGTCATGTTTCATCCCCAGGAGACTACAGAAGTAGGATGGTTTAGACCAGAGCTAACACTGTTAATGACAACCATCTTGCTCTCAAGGGTTACTTCTTGCATGATAGGTGGTAAGCAAAGACAGCCTTCTTGTTTTGTTGTCTTATTCTCTCATTGTTTCAAAAAGTCATCTGTTTTTACCTGTTTCTTGTAAAGAAGATAATGTAATTAATAGAAAGATTATCAAAAGCTTGTAGTAGAGTGTTGCATATATGTGATATGAAAGAGAGCTTTCCACAGAAATGATGACCAGTGATAATTCCAAGTGGGAAATTCTGTGTACTTAAAGAGCAAATTACATTAATCCAACTGTACTTGAAATTATAGTTCCTTTTTTTTTAATCACTTCCTGTTTGTTTCTAATAGAGCACTCTTAACTAGAGAGTTAAAGAGCTAAAGAGTTGTATTTAGGGTATCTGAATATCAGTAGTTGCAGCCAGATGTATCTCTGTTCTTCTTCCAACTGGATGTATCACAGGATCCCATATGGAATATGAAATGTGCTTCCTCATATTTAACCTCAGATACAAACATAATTGTCACCCTTTCCAAAGGTGGTCAAGACATAAGGGTACACACACAATTTATACCATGGATCAGTATTATTTATTTTAAAGATCGCAAATGCCAGGAAGTTGTGGTTACCTTTGAAGATTCTAATATGCTTTGAGAGGGGGGAAAAAATTAATAGAGACTGGATCAAGATGGGAAGCCATGGTAAGCATGAAGCTATTTGAGAAAGTGCAATGTAGCATCTGAGGTTTTCCATGATCCAATATGTGCTATATAAATAGCTATTCTGCATCTTCTGTGGTGGGTCAGTGGAAAATAAACTACAGCATCCTAGTTTGCAATAAGTCATTGCCATATGCTAGTGGCATAATTTTCAAGTTCACAGTACAGGCTGGCTGTATATGCTTCCAGTGGGATATTCCAGGAGCCTGAAAGTCCTGTTTTACTGCCCTTTGAAGTCAGAAAGAGCATTAAATTAAGGCAGCAGCAGATAGTGTCCGCTTATCTCTTATAAGAGATAGAAGGAGCTTATATCCAGAGCCACTAAAGTGAATTAAAACATTGGGAAGGTGGTATCATTTCAAATGTGATTTGTTTAGTGATATAAAATTCAGTAAAACAGTCACTAGTCAAGGTACAGGGCCCTTAATGGGGCGGCTCAGGTAAAAGTTATGGGTGGAAAATTCAAACTGATGGCTATATTGCTGTTTGACAACAGAAACAAAGCCTTTTCTAGACATTTAATTTACAATTTAATTGTGTAAATGAAATAAATTTCTGTTTCTCATGCAGCTGATTAAAAAAAAAATTGGTTCCTGTTGAAAGTTTTCCTTGAAAAAAGTATCAGAAAACAAAACTATGAACCTTTTTCCTGATTATTTTTAATGTTTAAGAAACAGCCAAATAGCCACATAAAATAATTTTTTCAAAAATGTTCAGTTTTGAAGGAAAATGCTTTGGCAAAATGATTTTGATGTATTTGTAGTTGAAATCTCACAGTTAAATGCAAGAGGAGGTGTTAAGTGCCTGAGCACAATAGGTGTATCTAGATGGTTAAAAATTCAGCATCCTTTGTTTTACTTCAGATTTAGATTTCACCATCTTTTTGTACGAGAGAAGAGGGCAGAAGTGGATCTTCTGAACACCGTATTTTCAAATATGTCAAATGTCCTTAGCTCTACTAAAACAGCTCATGATTTAAAGCTTTTCAGCATTTACAGAGGATCATATTACTACATACAATTCATATTTCCACTGGTAAAACCACTGTGTATGGTAGGAAGGCCTCTCAAGCCTGGTACATTTGAAAACTCCCTGAACGTACTTGACTGTAATATAGACTATTTTGTTTCTGAAAAATGATAAAAGATTTATTGATTAATTGACATTTTGGAAGGCAGTCCAAAGTCCAGCTGATTCAAACCCTATTGGAGGCAACACATGTACTGCATGAGTAGAGTACCACACTGCTACTCCAGAGCTGGGCCTCTTTTTCCAGATTTTAGTCACTTCTGTGGCAGTCTGGAACAGAAATTTCTTCTCTTTTCTGTGTAAAAAAGCAGAATTGTAGGCTAGTGACATTTTGATGCTTTTGGTATGACAGGATGCCTATCATCCTGAGGATGATAGGACAAACAAAACTTATATTAGAAATTTTTTTCTTAATGAAATGATTTCTTGCTTTTATTTGAAAAACATGTTAGTCTCTCATTGATTCTGTTATTTCAGAACAAAATTTTTGCTTAGATGTTGTTCATTTTTACGTCATAAATCGACTTTGGCTATATCACTACTCACTTTAAAGTAAAAGACTACAAAAAGGTATATGCAAATTGCAAAGTTTGCTCAAGATATGCTGCTTCGTGACTGCATCAGTAAGCAACGGAAACAGCAATAAGTATGGATGTGTGGGGTATTGAGGACCCACCATCCTCCCTACATGCTCTTGGAGACTGCGACTTCAGATGAGCCCAAGCTGGGCTCCGTGGACTCCACAGTGGTTGGGGTGCATCTTTAGATTTAGTTCCTCTAAAAACAGTCCAGCCTATACATTCTGAGACTACCCCATGATGGGAGCCCGTGTATTTTAAGCAGGGGTGATTTGTGTGTTTGCTTCAATAGCTCTCTTCTGATTCAGAATAAAACACTAATGCAGAGATATCTTCATTGTCCTGTTAAACTGTAAGTAGCACAGGGGTATATCTAGGATTTGACTCCTAGATAGCACTCTTATATGAAGTTCTTATCTTTAAGATGTATTTATTTTCAGATATCGGTGTTTCTGCTTAATAGTGACATTTTGCATACTACTTGTTTTTTACATATTTAATGAATCATTTGTAACGTGCCCTTTATGATGGCATATGGGTTTATCACCAAAAAAACAAGAATTAATATTTAATTGTCCATACTGGGAAGTAGAACTAATTCTTTCTTCTGTTACCTAGGGGTACTTAGGAAAATATAGACAATGAAGCGTGACAGAAAAAGGAAACTTGTTGTTTTTTCTAAGTACATTTGATTCTGGGAGAACCTATGGTCAAATTAATATCTTTTCTATGCCATTGTTTCTTAACATATTGCATGAATTAACCACATACTAAAAGAAATACTTTGGATAAATGGCAGAAAGTCTGAGAAGCCAGCAGTTTCTACTGCACTTCTTTCTGCTGAGAAATAATTCTTTTACAAGTAGTGCTAGTGACAAAATAAAGACTGTATACTGAATTCATTGTGGAACAAGATGCCAGTCATTGAAGGGCCAGGGTAACTGGCTGTTGTCCTGTCTTCTTTCTATATCTAGTTATTTGCCTCCAGTCTGTGTTTTGCAAGGAATGACCCAGTGAGCAAAACCACTTGCTCTTACATTTATAATCCATGAGCTGCTAAGGAAAACATCTAAGGAAGTATTACAGCCAGAAAAGACTTGAGTTGTTACTGTCTGTTGTATCAACAACCCAGGTTTTAATATCATCTTGCTTCCCCTGATGGTGCTGAGATCCTTTACGTTAAAGTTAGTCATCTCTCACTGTTCTGTAAGCTTTTCTTTCCCTTTTGAAATAGGGACAAGGAGGTATGAATTCAAAACGAAACCTCATTTGTAAATCTGCCTAATTTCATTTGTTTAAATTAGATAATTCATTTTAGCATAAATGCATGTGTGGTTTTGAACTTCGTGGATAAAATACACTTGATATGGAAAACATTTCAGCTTCTGCAGCCATTTGGTACAATGAAGGTTAGCACATACGGTTTGTAAAATCTGAATCCCTCTCAGGGAAATCCTTATTTGAATTGTAGATGAGGAATTTCTAAAAGTATAATTAGCTTTGCCTGTTACCTTTTTCCCCTCATTCTGTGAAGAAATATCACCCACAAACAAGGAAAGAAAAGAGGATGATTTCTCTTGCCTGTTAAGCAGCTGGGAAGCATTGCAATGTCATGTTCTCTAATTCATACCTCACCTCTTATTCAGCAAATCCCAAGTGGGTTCCAAGTTTGGAGTGCTTTAACAAACTGAGCAATAAAAGGAAGAAATAACATAATAATACCCTCCCTAACAGTAGCTGATGATAGTGCTGCAGGAAAGCATTCTAGCAAAGTAAAGTGATTTCTAAAGGTGTGCTAGTTTTCTCTGAATTCAAAGGCAAACAGATTGCATCTTTTAATTCTTGGACAGACTACTAGTTGTCTGCTATTTCTATTCATTCATTATTCTCATTTCCCTTGAAATGGCATGACTGATGGCAAGCACCCAGCTGTCATTTCCAATGCACTCTGTTAACAGAGTAATGTGAATATTTTTGTTTAGTTGTTTGTTTGTTTTTCTAATTCTAAAAGCATTTTCTAATCTGGGGGGATAAAGAGTTCTTCTGAACCTTATCTACTTTTGGACCTCATATTCTCATCCATGAAGTTGAGGAGCACCATTTCACTTACCCTTCTACTTAGCATGTGTTTGTAAGGAAGGACAGGAGGCTTCCTCATGTTCTTAAGAGGTATACTAATCAAAAATATTGCCCATTAAAGAAAGTAGAGGAGAATGTACATCCCAAAATTAAGCTTCATAACCAAAATTCCCTAGAATTTGGGGAGAGGCTTAGAATTTTGAAACATACTTCCCTCTTAAAGGAAAAATAAAAAGACTTGATACTTATACTTCATCTCAAGATGAAAGGAAGGATGCAGTGCATCTAGACAAGAAGAAATGGAAGATGAATTATGTGGCTGAGAGATGGATATTTTACCCAACAATGGAGTGAGCAGACTTGGGAGATGACTGTGATTTGAACTGCATGGAAGAACCAGATGTATCATGAATTGCTGCCAGCACTTTCTTTAAACAGAGGCTTAAATAATATTAATATTAATGTTATTTCTATTTTTTACCTTTTGAATTGTAAAGCAACATTAAAAGCACATGTTGAAGCTATCAAAACAGGTAGAAGTTGGGTAGTTATTTTTGCTTTGTTATATTTTACTCCCTGCCCTCCTCCCCCTCACCCCCCCCACCCCCCTTAATGAATGCCAAGATTCAAGATTCTCACTTCTTAACATGATCTCAGGGAAATAGGACTTGAAGTAAAAACTCCAGCCCTTTGAGGGTGATGGAGACTATGCAAATGTGGATAGAATTGGAGGTAGTGTTATAGAATCCTAAAATTAGGAAGAAATGCCTGAACCATGCAAAATTCACAATAGCTAAAATTTTGTAATAAATCTTAGCTCTGGGATATTAGGTAAGAGGATAAAAAGAAATTGCATGGAAAATTTAGAAAAATTCTAAACAGTTCTCTGGACCAGAGTGAAATAAAATGAAGAATTTATATAAAACAGAAATTTGAATTCTTATTCCTGATGGCAAGCATTTATTTTTATATTTAAAACAGCATTGTTTTAGTTGTAATCATTAAAAGAGCATTAACATTGTTTTTTTAATGTTAAATCCTAGAAGTTTGATTTGATTTCCACATAACCCTCCTTTCAAGTACTGATGTCAAAAGCAATATGTGTTAGCCTTAAATAGGCTTAACATTCATCTGGTGTCAGCTGTGAAAACCTGGGATCAATAAGCACAATTTCACCTATCAGATGAAAGTAAAAAAATAGAAACCTATCACCTTATATTCCCTTTGCAGACAGTTATTATTTATTTATTTTTATTTGACAGATATTCTGCCTTTATTCCACAGGGCGTGTTACTCCTCACTTGCTAAAAGAAGAAAAGGTATTTTAAAAAATACATAAAAGTAAGAGAAAGAGTGAGAAAAATCCTTACAATCCATTCTACTTGTCCATTTATATTGTTTGTCTGTCAGGAGCTATACTCTGAAGTAAATGCTCACAACTCTTTGTGTATGCCACAAGTTCAAGACAATTTTGGCACATTCAGGCTTTTGCTAACGACCTGTAATTTTGTTTTCTTCCACTTAACTTCACAGGTTAGATACCTTTGAAGTGATCCTTGAACTTGTGTTTAAACTCTAAACTAAGTGCTTTAAATCTGCATTGAAATCTAAAGCAGTCTTAAAAATGGCAGCTGGCAAGAAGATAAGTTCACGTGGCTTGCCAAGTAACTCCGGCAGCAGCATGCTCCAAGGGGTGGAACTGCTGCTGCTGTAACAGCAGAGGCACGTCGGCTCTCATCTTGTTGCCAGTCGGTTTGGTTGGCTGAGTTCATGCTTCTTTGTATCTTTCAGTATTTATCTGACAGACTCTTTAACAGTGTGTTTCTCTGGAAGACAAGTAAAAAATGTATCACTTCATAGGTTTAAGCAAATAGCCTTTTCCTCACTATCATGCAAAAAACTACATTTGATTAGTGTTGATACATTATTATGAAAAGTCAGGGTGAAAGTCAGAACTCTAACTTGCCCCTTCTGTGCAAGTACTTTAATCAGTTTTTTCCTTTCTCTTCTCTCTTATTCTCCCATTCCTAGTGCTCTCTCTCCAGCTTCTGTGACTTTTTCAGAATACATTATAGCTTTTGCAGCAAAAGTCTTTCTGAAAACCATTTAAACTTATGTCTTTATGTTCCTTTAGCATTTTAAAAAAGCTCTCTGAAGATGAGAAGTGACGATTATAAGCCAGAGGGCTTTTTTCCTAAAGCTACTTGTTTAATTTTGGCCCTTTTTTTCCTGTTCCCTTCTCTTCTTCCTTTTCTCCTTCCATATGCTCTGACAAAACCCTTTAGTCCAACCTTTTCCATCACATCTCCCATGATTTAAAGTGTTAAAATACATTTGGGGATTTTTGTTTGGTTGGTTCCTGGTTGAACTCCTGGACCTTACTGTACTGAAATTAAATTTCCTGTGAAAATTTAAGAGATCATGAGGAAATTTAAGGTTTGCACAAGGCATATACATTGAGGTGGAAGGCTTTTGCAGGAGGGCTGAGCGCAGACAGCTGAAAGCCAGACTGTGCATGTGGAGAGAGTGTAGTGTGTTCCACTGAAGCACTAAGCCGAGGCAGCAGTTGGTACAACCCAGTACTAGTTGTGCTTGCTGCAGAGCACTTTCATCAGATCCGTTTCAGTCAGCCTTATTGAATTCCCTTAAACTCTCCAGAGGTATTAGAGTACTGAGGTACTTATCCATTCAAGAAGGTCTAGTTATAAGCTATGCCAGTGTGGTTTTGTTGCACATTCAGTATCATCTATTTTAAATGTATTGAGCAATCAATTTAAACTTGTTATTGTCACTGGGGTTTGAAAATTTAATAAGCAATTACCAGAGTCCATTCCTTTGTTTTTAATTTTTACTAAGATGTTGTTCAATTTCAGACCTTAAAGCAATCATGCTCTCCAGAATATTGAATTGAATGAGTCTGTAAGTCAGACCAGCTCTTAACTGTATTTTTCTTCACTGATTTATTTGGCTGAATGATACAGTATCTTGTTATGGAATGAGCAAAAAGGAAATGTAAATGAGAAATTAGACTGTAAATATAAGGCACTGCAACGCTTATCAAATCAATGGGCAGCAGACCATGTGACACTACGTATTTTTTGTTATTGTATTGCTCTGCTTTTTGTCAGTACCTACAGGGAAAAAAGCATGTCCTCCTTCAATTTGTAAATGCATAAAGTGCAATTCTTTGTATAGACCTTACAAGAGAATATCCAGAGAACCTAGGACTGCATAACTAAATTATTTTTATTTCCTTTTCCATTTCCTTTTCCCATTTTTAACAAAGCACTTTCTTTCTCCAGTGTTTTTCTAATTCAGTTCTGACTGAAGAAAAATGTTACTTGATTTTTTTCCTTTTCTATTATTCATCAAACCAGCAAAATTTTCCAAAATATTCCAAAATGTGGATGAACTCTGTTTTAAATTACTGCAGTATTACTCAGACATATTTAGAGTAATACTTTTAAAAAGTAATCCTGTACTCATTTTTGTTATGCTTATTTCCATACTGCTGTAAAAGGCAATGATTTTCATGGGATATTCTTCAACAGCCATCGCAATGGAAATACAAAAGATCAAAGTCTCCACAAATAGTAGGTAAGGTTATAGAGACACCAGAATTACTGTTCTGGAAATTGATCCAGCCTCTGAGAGGAGAGAGCTTGAAGGACAGAATTCTGAAAATATCAAAAGCTTTTTATTAATTTTTCCTCAATATTTTGCAAAAGCTGATAGAGTTTTCAGCAGATTGAGGAGAAATTCTTCATGTGTTTTCTTGCAAATTGCATCTTAATATTAAAGTGAACATAAGAAATAGTTTTTAAGAGCTTTGCAACCTCAAATTAAGTTGAAACTTTTCAATATGTCTTAGAAAGTGTCTGGGGGACTAAAAATATTTCACTTTTGAAGATAAAGTTTTTGCCTTCAAATTGAATTTATTTCTCCCCCCCCATATTTCCGTTTTACCACAGAAATAAAACTGTGCAACAATATAAGCATAGCTCATTTTGGGGACTGGTCTTTTTCCTTTTTAACTAAAAGTCCCAGAAATATGCTAAGAACAGTTTTACCATCCTGTACATTCCTAATTTTCTTCTAAGAAAAGCTTTTTTGATACAGTCAGCTTTTGTCTACTTCTTGTGTTTCTCCCTAGAGAAAATCCCATCTGTTCTCAGCTATAAGAAAATCTCCTGGACAAAATCTGTGTAGCTATCGCCAAATTTATTTTTTTTTCCCCAAGTTCCTGGGCACAAATAGGACCACTTCAGATCAGAATAATACACACCCTATTTGGAGTATCTTTGTGTAGTTTTGACCAAAATCCTACTTTCGGAGTTACTTTAAAGCTAGATTACTTTCTACTTGACTTCCTTCACTTAGAGTGTTTTTTCCTAATTCTTGCTGTGGAAAAAGTGGTGATCCAAATGCAACCCAAAACAGTGTAATACTATGACACAATTTTCATGCAGAACAGAAATATGAATGTCAGGAATTTGCTGTGGCTACAATAGTAAGTATCTCATCTTTATTGTGTATTTATTTCTCCTCTGTTTCCACTACCCTGAAAACAAAACCGTCTTGAAAATGTAAATGAGTAAGCCAGAGAAGTCATCACTGGAGGATGCATTCCTAATGTAAGCAGGTATCCATTTATGAGTGGAAAATAAATAAGAGTTTGCTCAGTTATCTGTACTTATTTTCAGGCAATTTCCTTTTGTTTACAGGAATGCACTTCTCTACACACTAGGGTCAGGTTACTGTGGATTAGACGAGATGTTTTTATTCTCAATGAAATGACCAATATCCACTTGAAAAATTCACTTACAGTCCAGAAAAACAGATCTCAACATACTTTTCAGAGTGGTGGCCTTTGTTATGACAGGCAGAGTTCTCACCTACCAAACACACTGCCTTGCTTTGCATGTGGGCTGAAATTGTGGGAATGCATCTGATTATTTTCAACATTTAACTGTCAAATTTTGTGTTTTCTAACTGCAGAAATATGATGAAAATTAATGTCCTAATCATTTAGGCTATTGAATCTCAAGGCCTTCTGAAAATTTGGCTCATAATGTAATTAATTTTTTGTTTTTTAAATTAAAAAACCCCTATAAAATACCATCATTTTAACAGCTTAAATTTAATAAATTTAAACAGTAGAAGGGGAAATGTGTCAATAGATGAGGACCTATCTTAGATATAAAATGGAGTTTTGAAGGAGACTTAGAAGTAACTACAGCAGTACTTATATTTTTCTTGTGTTTTTGTAGGTCATGTCTGAAAAACTTTCTAATGGCAGCTTTTGTTTGCAGCATTTTTGCTTCATATCTTGTTCATTTCCATTGTGTTTTTAAAGAAGGGTACTAGAAGAAAAACATAATGGAGATGTATGAGGAAAATGTCTTCACATTTTCCATTGTCTGCTTTATTTTGTTTGGGTTTTCCTGTAGCGTGGGCAGATTTAGGAGAAAGTATGAGGCAGCATTTACAGAAAACCCTAGGAAGAGAAAAGCTTCTGAAGTGCAAGTATTACACTCCCTTGAAAGACTAAACTGTCATTTTCATTTAAAGTTTATTTATTTTTCTATAATTTCTGATTTGTAATTTTCAGTAAATGAAATACTGTGCTGCCTTCTTGACCCTTCTTATCTCCATGTAGGCTATTGTTTCAGTTACTGACTCATATGTTACACAACTGAGAGACTGAACAATTAGATGAACTGGTTTCATTACCTTATGATTAATGAAAGATTGAATTTTCTGAGTCCTAAAAAACTTAAGTCAACTGTGAAGCAGCACTTATGGTGTAGAAGGGACACAAACCATTTATCCAGTACTCACACATGCATACGCCTTTGTTCATGCATGCACATACACATACACATGCATTTGTTTATTAATAATTTAAAAAAATAAAATTTCTTGGGCTTTGCAGAGTTGGTTTGATTTTTTCTTCCTTCTGTGAAAGATAAAACCTGCCTAGATTACAGACTAGTCTAGTCTACTTCTGTAATATCTTCCTGTTAAAATATGATTCTACAAATGCTTCCTTCAGATGTATTTTAGGGACCAAGGTTGAGTATTTGTAACTTATTCAGAAGATTTTGCTTCAAATCAAAATCAAGAATATTTCCCATCAAGTGTAATTTAATTTCAAAAATATAACATGAATATATTTTAAATTAGTTTCCCCAATTCAATATTGGAGAAACTTACATCCACTATCTAACTGCTGGAAGAAGATTGATCTTCTGGACATACAGTGGTATTTAGTACCTAGGAGTCTAATTTTTGGAAACAGAGGAACTCTATTATTCTTCCACACTCCCACCTGAAATAATAGGTTACTGAAAGTAAATGATGTTATTGATGATCATTTTGTATGTTGCAGTACTGGATTGAGCACTGACTTATCAGGTAGTTTTTGTTTACTCTCAATATCTGTTTTTGCATAATGGTGTCACTAATTATTGGGTCTTTTAGATGCAGTTAGCAAATGTAAAATTTTTGGAAATAAACTAAACATTATTTTGGAAAACATCATAGGTGATAATATGCCCATTGGTGGGAGAAGGACATAAAAAGAAAGAAGTGTCTTTTCCTTTTCTTTGCATGGAAAAGCGACCACAACATAAAAATAAAAAATAAATGTTTCAATTTAAAATAGGTATTTCTTTGTAAATGTAAAAACATTAAAAATATTCCCCTGCCACATCTCTGCTCACAGCGTCCATTCATGTCTCTTATTTCAGTCTAACTTCCATATTCTACTTGCTGTTGTATGAGTCTACCTTAATGTTTTAAGTTGTTCATTCAGTTATTTCTACAGCCATCACGATACAATTATTCTTTGTTCTCCAAATCCTTGCCTCTGTCTTTTGTATCTAAAATATCACTCTGCTTTTCCCTACCTTTTCCTCCCACTTACTTGCTGTCTTTCCTTCTGTTTTTTTTTATTCTCTGTGATTACTCGCCCTTGTAAGTATCTGACTTTCACAGCTTTGCATAGAGTAGAGTATATAAGAATTATTTTTCCTAATGCTTTTTGTTCTAACCACAAAATTTTCACATTCTTTCTCTTCTGTCTATCCCTTTTCACCTCACCCTGCTGAGCTCATGGCACTGTGTTGCTCAGCCAGCTAATCAGTGACTTGCAGGGAGACAAGGTGCTAAATAGTTCTGCACCAAACACAAAAAACATTTTCTCCTTTTTGCTAGCTTGCTTTTCTTCCCCTGCCTCACTTTTCAGCAGTTTGCAGTGACAGGATGAATGTCCCCCCGGCAGCTGCAGTGTGCCCAGCTTTGCGTTTCACATTCTTCTGTCCCTTTGTGACATTTGTGCCGATAGCATACCTCTTCCCCTTTGCCTGAACTTCATATCCCCTCTGATTTTGCTCACACTTTCATCATGCATTTAAATCTTTGGAAACAGACATTTTCTGAATGGTGGCAAAGGTTTAGCATAACATACCTTTTTTAAAGAACAGTACAGCAATGTAATTTTTACTTTTCCTAAGGCTCACATAGTATGTGGGCTTAGCATCTACTCTTACAGCCTAACTGTCATTCAGAGTATAACCAAGGTCAGTGCAAACAGGTGTTTCCAAAGAGATGACTTCTATACCCATGTTCTTCTAAAAAGACAATAAGAGATAACCCTTCTTTTTCACTGCCCATGGACATGAAAACACTACTGTTACCTATGCTATAGGTTTAGCTGATAATATTCGATCTTAGTGGGATAATATGTGATCAACCGTACCACCTCAATAAACTGACATATTAACAATAATTTTAAAGAGAAAGTCAGTGCTATTTCACAGTAACATTAATGACAGCATCAGGATATGCACTGTATATGACAGAGACCATGAGATCATTCACTTAACAGAGTTATGGAAACACGGTAACAGCCATTAACAGCATTGTTGATTGTGTGGATGGCAGCTTAGAGACCCCTGCTATTTGCTGTTCAAATTAATTAGTAAGCTGCAGGAAAATTTGTTGCTATCCAGTGAGTATGACTGTACACAACGTGTTGGAGATTGTCACTGCCCTCTGCTTCCTTTATTGTGTTTGAGAAAGGATGCTTTTATTTTAGTTTTTTTCACAACACAGAAGGAAAACATTAAGTCCTGTGCCTAGAAAAAGACAGTCCACCTTGTTGATACTCAAGAAGAAAGATTTCTGGTTGGTTTTTAAGGCTATAGATTGAATGAAATGAGTAATATTTGCCAATAAAGACTGGATTTCTCCTCAGTCATGAAGTTACAAAACATTTTGTTTAACCTCACTCCATCCAGTTCTTGAAAACTACATAGAAAGAGAATGTGTTTAGAAATGCATGCATGAAGGGATATTAGTTAATGACGAGCCTCCCAAACTCTACCACAGCATGAACAGAACCTATTACAAACCATTGCAAACATGTCTTAGTGTGTTATGCTGGCATAAGCATTAACTTCAATTCCTTAGTGTGGGACAGATAATCTATTAAGGGATAAACGTATCTTAAGTGATTTAACTTCCAATAACGATATGAAACGGCAAAAGAAAAAGCACTTTTGGACTCTGATCTTAGTTGTTTTTTTTCTCAGTTATTGTACTGTTGTAAGATGTTAGAATGATTATTATTTGGTTTGTTGGCAGGTGATTTTGTAGAAGAGGAATTGTAAAAGGTATACTCTAAGTTTATGTATTTCTATGTATATCTATGTGATAGAGGTGTTACATGATATAATGAGGTTTTAATAAATTAGTACAAAGGTAGTGCGTATTTGTGCTCTCTGTTTAATCAAAAACTTATTCAGCTGGCAAAAACCTCCTGAAGTGAATAGGTGTTCAGTTTGAATTGTATTAAATAGGTTTGGAAAAGTTACTTCTGTCAGCAGTTTCCTATTATTTCAAATAATAAAAGAATCATAATTTGTCTGAGAAAATTGAAATGAGGGGGAAAAATCTGCTGTTTTAACTACAGTCTTTTGAAAATAATTTTCCACCTTTTTCTAAAGCTCTTACTGTATTTAAAGCCATTGCCTCTAACTTCTGGTTGGGTTGACCATACTGTGGGAGGCATTCATTCCTCACTTTTGATTGGTCAAACAGAGCCAGTAAAAAACATAGATGCAAATCAAAGCAATATCTGGTATTGCAGTAAACCTGATCAAGCAATTGGAGAAAGGAAAAGTTTGGTTCAACGTTCAGGTAAAGACTTGACAGCTAAGTATCAAAAAGATTGATACTTAGTTTCTCCATATAGTTATATCTGTTTATAGTGATGATTAACCTTACAAATTTGGGAGTTTTATGCATGTAATACAAGGTGCTAAAAAAAATATTTTTGTTGGGTTTTAACTGCAGAAACAGCTAAAATACTCCAGCCAGTGTTTGTATACACTATCATCGTAATGGAAATTATTTAATACTTCTGTCAGTATTGAGTTTGTGTGCACTTTTGAACCATTAAGTGCAATGCTTTTCAAATGTCCTGTCTGGGCTATACATCACTTTCATGAGTGCAGCAGACCCTTGACTAATGTGTGCTTTTATCATTAAAATATTGGTCTGGCTAAATTTCAACAAAACCAACTGTGGCGTAAGTTTTATCTAAAGGACACAGGAAAATTTGACTTTCATTAAGTGTACTTAAGCATTTAGTCTCTTATGGTCTCTCCAAGAACCTTATAAAGTTTAAAAAAAAAGTCAGATATTTCAGAATTTTAAACCCCATAAACTGCCTTCAAAGTCGACTACAGCTTATGCAAGATTGCTTCAGTAGCTGAGTATGCCATTTATTTCCTTCTGCAATAACTACAGATACTTCAAATTACATATATGTAACATGACTGTCTTGATTTTTGTATGTGTCTGTTCATCTGTTTCTGTTAACCCATACTGGGGTACCAATCTCTAAGATAACACATATCAAGTTTCACATCAACTATCAGAACATGCACAGCGAAAGCCATAGCACAAATATCCCCAAGCACTCAGTCCTACCTGACACTGAAGAATTCGAACCACTCACTACATGAATTTTTTTTATATGTGGTTCCTCTGGTGTGTAATAGCAGGTGAGTTTGTAAAATCAGTTGCAGGGAAAAATCCAGAAAGCACCACTGTCAAGTGTTTCCCTGATGCATCATCAAGTCAGGGAATGCAGACCCAAATGGGAAATTAGATCCTTCCTGGGAACTGCAATTCCAGATCAATCTGCGCAGCAGCAGCACAGACAAGCACAACTTACACTAGATAGCCCTAAAAGAAATGTTTATATCTTGATCAAACCACTGAAATTCCACAGCAATTTTTCAAAGCAAAAATCAATGTATTTTTCTTATTTATTTTTTTTTAAATATCTGGAAAATGCAAAAAGCAGGGTTAACTTGGAATCCAGTGACCAGCTGTGTCTGCCAGGTAACCGGGGGGATGCTCACCCTGCCTGACTCTTTCCGAACTGCTGTGAGTTCAGCATGCGGCTTCTTTGGCAAGCCTGTGATCCCATACTAAAATGCCTATCTATTCTTAACAGAGTAATGTAGTTAGGTGACAAGGCCCAGACATTGTGAGCAGCCACTGTGTGATGAGTTCTCCACACCTGTAGAAAAGAAGTTAGCAGGACGCATGAATGAATAGGGAACTTATGTTATGCCCATTATAATAAGTAGATAACGTTCTAATCACAACAGAAAGTATAAGCACTACACAGGATAAGAAACTCCATGATAATTAATCTTTCTTCCCCTGGAGGAATTAAAATCACAGAATCAGAGAAAAATTTATATTAGCAGAGACACCCAGACATCACTGAGTCAGCTCCCCACTGAAATTGAGGTTGCCACCAAAGTTTTGGACAATTTTTGATTATTTAAAAGTAAAAATTACTGTAGCTTAATGAAAGAGGTGACAAAAACAGTGAGGCTGGTAGGAATGGAAATCTTCCTGGTCTAAGAAGACCAGAAGAAAATAACAGTAAGGATAGAAGATATAAAAACAATCCGCTCAGACAGCAATACTGAAAAAGCAGCTGTCAAACTGGTGTCTTCTTCACTACTAACCTCTTTCTCAGATCTTCTCAACAACATAGATATTTGTGGCTTTTGTTGCTTCTTTTTCCTTTCACAGGTGAGGACTTCATTATCACTTGAATGCAGCTTTCTGACACACTAACAATAAAATATACTGTCAAGAGTGGTGATGGCTAACTAACGTAACAAGTCTTCCTCAACTCTGTGACTTTTTGTTACAGAACATTGGTGGTGAAACCCAATAATCAGCATTCGGAATAAATTCCAAATTTCATCCAGAATACAGGCTGTTTAATACAATTTAGTTGGCATATCTTTTGAGCCAGGGTTTTTATCAATGAATCAAATTGCTTACTAGCCTCTCCTTTACTTTATTCAGCCCTGAGCCCATGCATGCCTTCACCCTGGCTAAGGCACTATCATTATTATTAGAGTTCTTTATTTATGATGACTTTGCAGGAATAACTCAAATTCAGGAATAAAACAAGTATAAAATGCTGAATTTCATAAGGAGGACTGAAATCATACATGTACTTCACCGAATCAGTGTGTCGAATCACCAAAAACACTAAGGATAATCTTTATGAAAGAGGTAGCATAAAGCAGTGTCATTCCCATTGTAACTAGAAGCTTTAGACTGGAATATGATGGGGCCATACATTTTAAATAACAAACCTATTTTTAAATAATGTAAAGGAGGAGGGAGTGCTCATAAGTACTTCCAAGCCAAGAATATGAAAAAGTCTACTCTGTAAGGTAGCATGTATTATCTCTGGTTTTCCTGTCAAATAGCTCCAAATATGGGATTAGGTTCTGTGAGTTTGTGTGACTTTTTTTCTTCACTGCATTTGGTTATACTTCTGGAAAACAGAATACGAACCAAAGATATTCAATGTGTTTACTTTAAGATTGGAATAACATTAACATCAATTGCCAAGATATTACTTTAGAATCTCAGAAATACTCTCTGGCTTGGACCAAGTGCTTTAAGATTCTTTCAGTAGGCAGCTTTGTGCTTTGTGCTGTCTTAAAATCTGACTTGCAGTTCTCATCCAGCTATTCTGAAGTCCAAATTGTAACTTGAAACTCTATTCAAGTTATCCAATTCAGGAGAAAACTTCTACATTCTGTTCTTCTCTCTCCTTACTACCTTCAGTTACATATAGATTTTAACATGCCATTTCACTATAAGTAGCTATGTCAAAATAACTTTGTTGCTTAGCAGATTTTCTTACCCACATTCTAATTCACACTGCTTTACTTCAATGACAAAAAAAAAGTTTTTACTCATCTGAAGAGGTGCCCTCACTCTGAGAAATTTATCTAGCTTTTATTTTGGTCTTAGTTATCATCAGCAAAAGTGGTAGTATCCAACTGTGAAACCAGAAAGGCATACCAATCTCCTCTGTGACCTTTCCCACCTTGTCTTCTTCCCATTGTCCAAATGTCAAAGGTTCATGAAAAAACAGGAGGAGGAAGAGGAACAGTGCCTAGGAGCCTGGGAAACCTGGCAGCAGCCCTGATGAGCTGGGCACAGGAAACAATATTCATTGTGCATATCGAGGCTGCACCATGCACCCAGGAACCTAATTACTAGCTACCATCTATGTATATCTGTGTGTATATAGGGGTCTTGTTACTTTTGCCCAAAAATTGTCAATATTTGCCATGTATGATCAACCAACTTCAGTCTTATAACAGTATGAGTGGAGGAAAGACTTTATGGAGCTCCCATTACAATAGTTTAAAATATTTAAAATAGTAATTTTTAGTAAGTCTCTGAACTATAGCATAACTGGAGTGCGACACTACGATTTTAACATTGCCAGGATATGACTTTTCAGATATAGGGTTATTTTTTCAAATTTGAAGTTGTGTCATCTTAAGACACTAAAAAACTTGTTCCCTGAGTAGTGTTAATGAAGCTTTCTTCCTTATGGATTTGCTTTCTTTGTTCCTTAATATTTCAGTAAGTCCCATTGCCGTTCTCCATCGCTTCCCTTGTAGGGACTCATAGAAGACCTTGTGACTAGAGAACTACCTTTGTATCAGTTGCCCCTTCAGTGCATTTGTGATGTAGAGCAAGTTATGTAGTCATCTGGCTGCTCCAAATAATCTGTACAGTGATTGTGTTTTGTCTAAGTGTCTTCTGGGACACTAATTCAAGACTTTCTCTTCTGCCTTTCTGTTGATGTTTCATAAAAGTTATAGGAACTTACCATTGAGAATTCTTTGAACTTTGGCTGAAACTGGCCAACAAACTTAGAGTTTTTGGTAGAAATAACAGACAGTGTGATCCCACAGGACATGTTCTCACAAGAAACCAAACCACCAATTTATTAATTAACTTCCTGTATGAAGTACAAGTCACTTTACTGTTGGACTGCATCAATCTCCTAAAATATGTATCAGAGACATTGTAAAACCGCGCTCATTGCTTACAAATTAAAGGGACCAGTTTACTCACATTTCTTTTATTTAGTACTTTGATGTTTTTAGCTGTGACGTTCATCCTTTTGTTTGGAGGTTTCTTAAACTACATTCTGAAACAAACATAGTCACATTTGGTTCATATTCACCTGAAATGCTATTGGAAAGTTCATTTATGTTGCTGGATTCTTTGACAGAGACACAGCTCTTCATTTATCCTTTTACTAACCGTTTCCTCTGTTTCATGAAATGTAAACTCTTTTGTTTTAAAAACCCTCTTCAGTCCACTCATGGAAATCTTCTAATTCACCACAAACTCCAGGTCTGACCTGTCATGATTTCAATGTCTTATTAAATTTAAAGATGTGTTTATGTCTCTTATATTCCATTCTGCTTGGGAGGAGCTCCCCATAAACTTTCACAAAGCTGCACTATTATCAATTAATATTATTGTAAATAAGTGACTATTGGGAAGCTTAAAATATATATAAACCTAAAATGTATAGCAGCAAAACTTTATTAATAAAAGTGCTTTCCATCAGGTTCAATTAAAGTTTTCTATAAATTTCCAGTTTGTACCTTATCTGGAATTCGTTCTGACCTCTTCTCTGCTGCTTTCTCTAGGCCATACTTCAAACTGAGCCATTATTGTGGGATCAGATCTGTTGCATCCATTATAATAGCAAAACTGGCCTCAGTTTCCACAGGTGTACAACAAAATAACACCTATAAAAATGTGTGTTTTAAAAAGTTGCTTTGTTTTGAGTTTTTTTTTAATGACTGGCATCAGCACTTTGACACAGTCCCTTGACTGTAGCTGGGCATTATGTAGGATGGCTCCTTAAAACCACTCAGCTTTGCAGCCAGCAACCATTGTGCCAGTAGAGCTGGAGAATGTGCTTGTTTTGGCTGGGATAGTGTTAATTCTTTTCACTAGTGCCTCTGGTGGTCAGGGACCTTTCCAGCTTCCCAAGCCCTGCCACGTGGGCAGGAGGCCGGGAGGGGCGGGGCCACAGCCAAGACAGCTGACCCCGGCTGGCCAATGGGATGCTCCTTCCGTACCATGTGACGCCATGACCAGCACATTAACTGGGGCAGTTGGTGCGTGGGGGCGGTTGCAGCTTGGGGGCTGGTGGCATCGGGTCAGCGGCTGGTGAGTGGCTACAGCATGTGTACTTTGTTTTGGTGGTTCGTTCCCCATATAAATATGGGGAGGCCTGGCAAATTGACTGTGTCACACTCCCACAAACCTGCCAAGGCAAGCACGATGTGCTTGCCTTGGTAGAAACAACGACTGGCTGGCCAGAAACATATCCTGTCCCCCACGCCACTGCCCAGAACACTGTCCTGGGTCTCGAAAAACAAGTCCTGTGTCGACATGGCACCCCAGAGAGAACTGAGTCAGACAGTGGGACTCATTTTCAAAATAGCCTCATAGACACCTGGGCCAAAGAGCACGGCATTGAGTGGGTGTATCACATCCCCTATCACGCACCAGCCTCTGGGAAAATTGAACGGTACAATGGACTGTTAAAAACTACACTGAGAGCAATGGGGGGGGTGGAACATTTAAACACTGGGATACACATTTAGCAAAAGCCACTTGGTTAGTCAACACGAGGGGATCTGCCAATCGAGCTGGCCCTGCACAGTCAGAAATCCTAGATACTGTGGAAGGGGATAGAGTCCTGGTAGTGCACGTAAAAAATATGCTGGGCAAAACAGTCTGAGACCAACACAAGGAAACTCAAGCCCAGGTTTCCTTCATCCTGGCCTCATGCTGACCTCCTCTGCTAGCTTCCTAATAACTGTTATAAGCACAGCACAAAACAGCTACACCAAACTCAAGGGTCTGGGCTACTGTTCAATAATACATTTTTTCTTGGAAACTAACAAGGCTTGCAGTTAAGCAGATTCTTTATATGAAAGAGGTGATGCCTTTAATTTCTTCCTTCTTAGTATTTTCAATGTCAAAGAAAGAGAGCTATGATGATAAGATATATCTGAAATGTGTATTTCCTTATAAGACACAATTGCAATAGATGAGATTTGATTGCTTGCTTGTCTCAGTTAATTTATTTTAAAAATCTGAATGGTACTGTGTGTGTAGTCACAAAATTAATCTACAGCCTACTAATACACCCCCAGCAGCACAAGTTCCTCATGAAGATCCAGTACTGAAAAGGGGTTTGACTGCTACCATAAATTGTGAAACCAAAGCTAGAAAGGGATTGCTCATGTCCATAGACACAAAAATATCTTAATCTTTCATATAGGCTTTGCAGAATTGTATTTTATATTATACTCTGAAAACTATTGTAAGCTAAGCAATAGTATAAAGAGATTAGTTTTACTTAAGTTTTGTGAAATTGCTGAAGGACTGCACTACTGCCAAATCTGGAGAAAGTAGGACTTGGCTGAGGAGGATTGGGTTAGAGATCACCTAGGAAAACTGGATCCTCACAAATCCATGAGCCCCAATGGAATGCATCCAAGGAGTGCTCCAGGGCCTGGTGGATGTTCTTGCCAACCCACTCTCCATCATCTTTGAAAGGTCATGGAGGACAGGAGAGGTGCCCAAGGACTGGAGGGTAGCCAATGCCACTCCAGCCTTCAAAAAGTGCAAGAAGGAGGACTCAGGAAACTATAGGCCAGTCAGCCTCACCTCCATCCCTGGAAAGGTGATGGAACAGTTCATCCTGGAGGTTATCTCCAGGCACATAGAGGAAAACAAGGTTATCAAAAGTAGTCAGCATAGGTTGACCAAGGGAAGGCCATGCTTGACTGACCTGATAGTCTTCTATGATGGCATGACTGGCTAGGTAGATGAAGGGAGAGCAGAGGATGTTGTTTATCTTAACTTCAGTAAGGCTTTTGATACTGTCTCCCCTAACATCCTCATAGGTAAGCTTAGGAAGTGTGAGTTAGATGAGAGAACAGTGAGGTGGATTGAGAACTAGCTGAACAGCAGAGCACAGAGGCTTGTGATCAATGGGGCAGAGTCTGGTTGGAGGCCCATAACTAGCGGTGTTCCCCAGGGGTTTGTCCCGGGCCACTCCTGTTCAACATATTTATCAATGACCTGAATGATGGGATAGTATGTAACCTCAGCAAGTTCGCCGACAATACCAAGCTGAGAGGAGGGGCTGATATACCAGCAGGCTGTGCTGCCATGCAGCAAGACCTGGAAAGGCTGGAGATCTGGGCCAAGGGTAACCTCACGAAGTTCTGAAAGAACAAGTGTAAGGTCCTGCACCTGGGGAGGAACAATCCCATGCACCAGTACAGTCTGGGGGCTGAACTACTGGAAAGTGGGTGTGTTGAGAGTGTTGGGAGTGCTGGTGGACAGCAATGTGACCCTGAGCCAGCGATGTGTCCTTGTGGCCAAGAAGGCCAACGGTATCCTGGGCTGCATAAAAAGGAGTACGGCCAGCAGGTCAAGGGAGGTTACGATCCCCCTTCACTCTGCCCTGATGAGGTCACATTTAGATTATTGTGTTCAGTTTTGGGCTCCCCAGTTTAAGAAGGACAGGGAACTGCTGGACATGGTCCAGTGGAGAGCTACCAAGATGATGAGGGGACTGGAGCATCTCCCTTACAAGGAAAGGCTGAGAGACCTGGGTTTGTTCAGCTTGGAGAAGACGACTAAGGGGGGATCTCATCAATACTTATAAATATCTGAAGGGTGGGTGTCAAGAGGATGGGGCTGGACTATTTTCAGTGGTGCCCAACAACAGCACAAGGGGCAATGGGCACAAGTTGAAACACAGGAAGTTCCACTTAAACATGAGAAAAAACTTCCTTACTGTGAGGGTGACAGAGCAGTGGCACAGGCTGCCCAGGGAGGCTGTGGAGTCTCCTTCCCTGGAGACAATCAAAACCTTCCTGGATGCGTTCCTGTGCCCCCTGCTCTAGGTGTCCGTCCTGAAGCAGAGGGGTCGGACAAGAAGATGTCCAGAGGTCCCTTCCAGCCCCTACTGTATTGTGATTCTGTGATTCTGTGAAAACAGCAGTAACAGGCTTTGACACGAAACATTAAGGTCTTGCAAGTATTTGTTTAGTATGAGTAGCAATCTTGGACCAGAATGAATGCAAGTGCTGTTATTGACATACGGACTAGACCCTGCACCTTATTCTCTACAGACATTTAGATGTTCTGTGAGCTTTATTTAATGCTTCATTTTACAGGATTCTGACTTCATCATAGAGACCTAAACAGGCACAGACTTCCATGGCTTTTAGTTCCACAGACTTTTTGTTTAGTAGTTATAAATAAAATAGTAGCAGAAGAGCTTGCCAAGCCCTTTAAGAAGCTGAAGTACAAGCTGAATTACCTAGAGGGGCACAGTAAGACTTTTCAAGACTATTCACCCAGTTAGGTCTCCCTTCTTGAGAGGAAGAAATACCTGGGAATGTTAGGCAGCCTGATTAGAGCAGAAGGTCCTACTCCTAGTGACAAGATGAATGAAAATAAGCACAGAAATTATTTTTGTCCAGTCTGTCTAATAATGAGAAAAAGGCAATAACAAAATAATTTCTCATGCAAATGCCCTTTAAGGTTTTTTGTTTTATTTTATTTTGTGAGAAACTTTTTATTTCATCACCATTTGCTCCTTTCTACTCACATTTCTACTCAGCCTTTGGATTCTGGCTGAGTTTTCCAGCATTTAGGCAAATTGGGTAAAAATTATTCTTACTTCTTTTAAAAAGGTGGGATGAGCAGCATGTGGCTATTTCTTTTACTTAAATTTACTGATCCAAAAGGTTATTTTTTACCATTAGTTTTTAGCTGAGTAGAAGGCTCGAGATCCAAACATGCAGAAACTCTACAAACTTCAAAAATCAAAGAAGGTTTCAGCATCAGAATTTGCAAATTATCCTTATTATAATCCACAAATTTTGGTAGAATGTTCCCAAAAGTATACCTAGGAGTTTTCAAATTTTAATTGTAAAATCTGCTGTTATGAGGGAAAAAATCCCAAACTCATCTTAATATTAACATTTCAATTACAATTCTAGCAGAGTCCCACAGGGTATTTAAGAAGTCTTACCAAAACTTGCTGTAGTAAAACAAATCCCTGTCATTTGATCTACAGATTTCTATAAGTAGAAAAGTTCAAACTGTGTTCTCTTTAAGATTTGTTGATGTTCAGAAACTGCTTTTGCAAACTAAACCTACACTTAAGCAAACCTGGCTCTGATTTCTCTCTCAGAAACAGAATTTCATACATAGTAAGTAAGAAGTCAATCTGCGACCAAGATGAGCAGTAGGCACAGAACAGAGATGCTGATGTTGTAATGTAGTTTTATGAACTCACCAGATTAGGAGCAGTGGAAGAAGCAAATAGAGTGCTAGAAATTATTCCAAAAGGGATACAGATGGAAAGCATTATTATGCCACTACATATATTCATCATTCAACCAGGTTTTGAATGCTTCCTTTTCTGTTATATTATTTTTGACATGTGAGAACAAGAATTGAGGAAAGTGCAGAGAGGGGTACCAGGGATGATCAAAGTTAAAGAATAATATCTGTACAAGGAATAACTAAGTAGACTAGGACTCTTCAGCCTGGGAAAGAGATGAGTGAGGAAGGATAGAATAAAAGCCTATAAAATCATGAGTAGAATGAAAAGAAATAAGGAATGATTATTTCCTCTGTTTTCCAGTAAAAAGGCTAGGGGTCATGAAAAGAAATAAATAAGCAGAAAAAATTAAAAGGAGATACTGTTTCACACAGCTCCTCAGGATGTTGTATAAGCTCAAACTTTATGTGGACTCAAAAACGATCTTGGAAAATTAAGAAAAGTCTTAAGGAGTAGTCAAAAGCCAGAGTTGTAGCTCAGAAAACCCTAAGTCATAGCTGCTAGCTGTGGAGATATAGACAGAGCATATGTTGTATTGCCTGCACTCTGAGATTACTTTCTGGCCAAGGCTAAACTTTGGTCTCACTCGCTAAGGTTATTTAAGCACATATTTACACTCTGTATATATGTACATGTAAAAGATGGGCTTTAAGTGTGCAAATGCATTTTGCCACTTTTTTTAACATACCTTGGAATGTTCCCCAGTTTAGTAGGTTTTTATGGAAAAAAAAAAACAACAAGAGAAATGCATTTTCATATTGCATTTTACCATATCCATTATGATACTGAAATCAATAAATCATTTCATGTTAAATAGCAGATTTCTAGGAGCAGCCATTTTATCTTACTTAGATCTTTTAGACTCTGAAAGAGTTGAATTGTCTCTCTGAAAAAAGAAAAAAGACAATATGATGTAGTAATAGAAAAGCATTTTACAGATTTTAACAGCTTATCTGTCAAGATGTCTATCCCTAAAGTAGTTAAAGATCCTTGTGGGATTGTGGACTTGTATTTGCCATCTTTGCCTAAAAACAGCCCACACACACACAGACACACACGTGCTCCCCCAAGATGACTGCAATACAGCATTTTCCAGTATAACCAGACATAACTCTCAACAATTGTATTTTGATTTAAAATGCACTCATTCTATGTGTATTCTCTGGATTTTCCCTTTAACTTTGGGCCAGATGGTGCCAGCGGGAGCTCGTAATGTGAAGCTGTTCTCACAAATAAGGAATTTTTGAAGACATTGCCCCTCAGTGAACTGCTGTAATATCAAAGGCTACTGATGCTTTTTTTTTTTACAGAGGCAAGGGTTGGTTTGCTGCTATTGAATGGGGTGAGAACACAGATTTCCTCTTTTTTCCAGGTCTGAACATAAAGATGGTACTGATTATCACAGCCTCAGCATAGAATGTCACAGCAGCACAGGGCTTATTGTATATGACACAGACGCCCATGAGTATTGACACCATTCCATTTAACTTCTCTCCCTTTATGCTGTTTTTTACCCATTGGAAGCCTCAATGTGTAAAATAGGTAGTACAAAAGCATGTAATTTCTGCAGATAAATAGAATTCAACTTTTTTATCTGCTTTCTTCTATTCTAGCCATTCTGGCTTGCGTAGTTACACTAGCAAAGAAAGCTGGTATTTAAAACTGGGGAAATAAATAATTGTTTTCAGTAAGTTCAATCGTTACGGCTTCAGACAGATATCACAATTAATACTATGTTCCAGCACCCGTACACCATGAACAAAAGGAGCTTCACGCACCCTGTGGTACATAGTGGGGAAATTAGAACTATGGCAGTTATCCCAAAGAAAGACTTCTCAGTGATCAAATACAACAAACTTAACTTTCATTTTATCTTAAGTCAATGATACCCTATCTGGTAGAACTGAAACCGAGATTTTAGCTCTGTGAGATATCTGATATTTTGATGGTTTATTTTCTTTCGCAAGGAAAATCTAAGTTGCAAAACTTTCCAGAGAACAAACATTTCAGGAAAGGTCAATTCACCAGTGAAGGCATTTTTCATTTTGAATGGGCTCAGACTTATTTTGCATCCACCTAAGCCAGTATTGTGGCTTACAGGAAAAGCAACACAGCTGTCTCATGCTTTAAAAATTGGACTTCTCAACTGCCAGGGAAATGTACTTTAGCTGGGAGTATTCCTCTGTGGATAAACTTGCTGTGATATATCATGAACAATATCGTCTAGCCAAGCTGAAGCAGTGTGAAATACCCATGCTGTACTACTTTAATGAGGCTCTAAAGCTGCTTAGGAAAAAGCAAAATGCATTCAAAGCATCCAGACTGAAATCTGCTGAGGTAGATGGCCCTAGCTGAAGAAAACAAGTTTCACAATGGAAAGCAATTTGACAATATACTTTCTCACATGCTTCTTGATTTGCAAACCTGGGTTTTGTTTAAAACAAAAATCTTTGTTAAATATAGGGAACTTATTCAAGGTCATATATTAAATAATGATGAGTATGAGCCAGGGTCACTGACAGACCAATTTTCCAACCTTTACTTAAGTTCAGCAACCCCTAAATTGCATGCAGCCCTGATGATCTCACTTGTTTTATGATATAAAGTTACACTTTATGCATGAATGAACGTTGAAGAGTTGGATCCTAATATATTCTGCAATTCAGTTAAAATTGAACACAATACTTAGATATGTAAGACATCCTGTGAGATGATACAAACATTAGCTAAATATTTTACTTAGTTTTGAATGTTTTCAGCTGTATCTACCAGCAGAAAATATTTTCCTTGGAGCACAGCCATTTTTTTTCTGGGTGTGTTGCCTCTGTTTCTTTATTCTTAAGGCTGGTAGTTATAGAGAAGTAATCTACAGTTACGACTAAAATTTCCTCTTTCCTAAATGTCAGGTTCTTTGGAGGCTTCCCATGTCTTTTATTTTCAATATTTCAAAAGCATGAAGGTTTGAGGAAGCTGGGTAGCAAATAAAATAAAAGTAGAACATTATTTATCTGTTGCTTCTGGTGTTCCATATGTATGTGCTATTGGTGTGTTTTATTAACACTTTTATTGATTCCTGTGTTTAAAATCACCTATCTTTTCCATGAGCTGATGGAATCATTTCCAAAGTTCTTTCAAACCTTATGCTTTTGGCTGAATGAAAGAATAAGAAGGGCTTAGAAAGTCCAGGAAAATATCTGTTCTGAAATACAATACCTTCATCTGCACAATTAGACAAAACCCTTTTGAAATTACAGTGTTAGAAATCATATTTGTAGTGGGGTTTTATGCATGTGTATCTCACAGTGCTATTTAATCTTATCAACATCCTGACTGGATTTTGATTTAAGCTCCAAAAGGGGTAGGAGATTATTATCCTTATTGACCAAACAGTGGCAACCTTTGGAAGAGGAAGTGATGGTCCAGTGGTCTAAGTAGCAAACCAACCTTTCTCCACAGGGTTTTCTTACTCATTTAAAGGCTCTCTCAAGTTTCCACTCAAATCTAGAGACTTTCCCTTATAGTCTTCCCATAACTCTTTCTTCAGACAAGGATTTGCTTTTTCCGTTCTAGTTAAGAAAGAGCATTAGCATAAACATTAATATAGGTTTCCCAGTTAATATGCATGAATTTAAATCTGACTCTGGCTAATAGCAAAAAATACATGAATCTCAGCATGACTTATACTTAATTAAATAAATTTTTTCTCTTTGGAACCTTGAAAATTGATCTGGAGCTTAGTTTACCAGATTTCTTTTCCACACCTATGTCTCTTAACAAACCAAAAACAAAAGGAGGAAGGGGTAGATGGTTTGTGATACCTATAACGTATTTGTTTCATGATACGTGTTCTCTTTAACTCACACTTTCAATATATTTTCCCTTATAGTTCTTAATTATTTCCTGAGGAGCCACATGAGAAACTCCTTTAGTGCTGGGCAAGCAGCAGTCTTACGCTGTGACAGACACTTCATTCAATAATTCCTGGGCCATTTTGGCCAGACAGGTATACCTGTGGAATTAAAACTTTCCATTTAGTATCTAATTACACTGGGGAAGAACTAGCAATGTCTGGATGCAGACAAAACAATTAATATGTTCCATATATTTTTGCAATATCATAATTATCTAAAAATTGATTCATTGGTAAAGAATCCCTTTTTGAGGAAGCAATTTGTTGTCCTTAAATCAGGAAGGAATTAAACAGGAACAGTTCTGTAAGATACTTGGAAGTAAATTTGATTTTCCTTTTTATGCTCACCTTGCATACTACAAATTTATATATTTTTCTGTGTAATAATTTTATCTGAGTAGTGAATGCCTCAAAGTAAACCCTATTTTCTCTGACTTGCATTTTGTGGGATGACTTAACAGGTCACACTTATTTTCCATATAACCTCAAATGACAAAAATTTCCTAAAAGCAACACATCAATTATTTTGAAAGAATGATTACATTCTTCCTGACTGCTTTTAAGTTCTGGGGTGTGCAAGAGTTCACTATCAAGGTTAAGACTGATAACTTCAGCTATTATAGAAATTAAACAAACAAACAAACAAAATTTTATTACAAATTACATGTTCAGTAGAATGTCTGTATAACTTGAATGCATTAAGAGTATGCCACACAATAAAGTGCTAACAGCACTCGAAAAATGTTTGGCATTGTGTTAGTTTATTAAGGTGATGGTCATTTGCACTATGTCTAAATAGCTGGCTTCTGCAACTAAAAATTACCTATTGTTTTCTACCTCCTACTGTTTCACACCTTGTGTGCACATGCATGTGGATGAAATATTCCCTTTCACAGCATGTCTGCTTTGGCAAAGTTGCTAGAATGAAAAGCCACACTGAATCAAGCTGATTTTTTTTTAAGCATTTTTTTATTCCTAGCTGCTGTTCCCTTTACCGTAGCTCCAAACTGCTCATTACCTTTTTATCTTTTGTTACCTTAATGCTATGTTCGATAAATCACTTGGGGAAGATTCAGATGATATATTGTCATTGCGGAATAAAGAAGGAATTATTTACCAATTTAAGGCCATTAAAAAGCAACTGCTAAAGTTCAGTGTTTTAAATCAGGACACTCTTAATAATTTACATCCTTGAATTTTTTTAAAAAGCTGGCCAATTATCTCCCTGGATTGTTAATTTAAATTTTTTAAATGTCTTGCCAAAAGCTGAGAATTCTGAAAATGTGGAGGAAAGCTAATATATCAATAACTTTAAGGTGAATGGGATGACCTAGATAATTACTGGTCTGTCAGTGTGACACTGATCTAGGCAAAATAATGGAGTGACTTAAATGGGATTCAATTAATAAAGAATTACATACATAATTAATTCCAGTGCACAATGACTCTGGAAATTGTGCCTTTCAAGCAATCTTGACACTTCTTTTGTTGGTTTATATTTAGCTGGTTGCTAAAGACAGCAATACAGTTAGAAATTTCTGTAATATAAGGTTTTCTTTTTGGCCCTACATCATCTTATATTTTCCCCAGCAATGTGGAATAAAACGCTATCACTAATCCAGTTTCCAGATGAAAAGATGTAAGGGAGGATAAGTAAAGAGTACCTTGTATACAATGATCTGGATTGTCTTTTTAAATTCCAGGTAGGCTGTGTTTCTGTGTGAGCAAGTGTAAAGTCATCTAAGAGGAAAATCTGTAGATCTTACTGGAAGGATTTTGGTTTGGGATTTTGAAAAGACTTGGGACTGTGGTATAGACCGCTAATCTTGAGCTCCTAATAGCCAGCACTGAGGACTGACAAACTGAGAATGCAGAAACAGTGGGGTTTTGAATAATAGGACTATTATCTGTGTTGGGTTTTCTATCCATTTCTACATGAACTATGCATTTCTAGAGTCACAGAGAATTACTTGATGTTACAAGTGAAGAAAGAAAGATGTTGGAAAAATATAAGTGGGTTCTGAGAGATGAAAATAATTAAAGGATTGGGCAGTATACTTTATAATGGAAGAATCCTTGAGCTGAAACTGAAAGTTAAAAGGAAATGGCTTGTTCATAATCTAGAAGTATCAATATGGGAAAGAGGAACTTCAGAATAGAGGCTTTTCAATAAAGCAGACAAGGAGAAAACAGTGTTTACTGGCTAAAAGCTAAAACTAGGGACATCAGATCCAGATGGAAAGCACACTTCCGACAGTGCTCTAAATAGAGCTTTCTTATGGCAGTAGTGAATTTTTTACCAGTGGAAAATAGAAATGGAGATTGGCAGCTTTTCTAAAAGACGACTTCTTGTTCAAAGAGGCATTAATTCACCAGAGTCCTGTTATATAGGAAAGGAGGCCAGAAAAGATGGTCATGGTGATCCCATTATCTACACATCAGTTAAAAGCATGCAACTTTAATGCTGCTGTACAATGTAAGAATACCATCTCTACACGTGCACATTTCTCGTGTTTTGACGAAAGGAAGAAAAAGGCACCTACTCTGTTCCTGGGTATCAGAAGGTTGGAAGCTTTGTGTGTCCTCTTCCCAAACTGAATGTTATTCTCTCTGTGCATTTTTCCCTTTTCCAGACAAGAATACTAAATTTTCTTGAGATCAGATTGATATTTTATGCAATACACTGAGAACCGCCTAATATATAGTAATGTAGGTTTTCACCTATGTTATCATGCAATCCTTTGTAAATTAGCTTCCTTAATGCTCCTGTTCTGATTGTCCACTAACTGACTTTAAAATTTAAAATTCCCTGGGTTTAATAGCAGTAGAGGACAGTGCTTGAGGGAGCTTCTTGTCAGCCTGTGTCTGTCTTTCAGCAAAACAGAGTAGCAGGAAAGACCTAATACTGAACAAGGTCATCAGACCACTTCTGCAAAGACTTGAGAGCTTGGGGGAGCTCAACTGGGTCCCCGGGGTGAGCTAGGCAATACTGTGCTGGCAGGGCTGTACCTCAGTGCTTTGTTTGTACTCTAACAGCCCTGGAAGAGGCAGATACAAGCAAGCTCAGCTGGTGGGTGTAATCTCTTAGAGGACTGTCTGTAATGGAAACTCTGTGGTGCCTTTCAGGTCAAATTCCATTATTGCCTACCCCTCCCTGCTGGGATTGTTGCCTTGAGTGCCAGCAAGAGCTCCATGGGGACTATGTGCGAGGGCCTGGCCTTTACAGGTTTATCCCAACATATAGAGTACCCTTACATTCAGGCTGGAGAAGCTGTGCTGTGGGGAAGCCTTTCCCAGCCCAACTTGAATTTGCAAAAGAATTTTTCTTAGAGCTAGTGGCATCAGTACTCCTTCCTGCTACTTTCTCACCTGTCCCTCTGCAGCACAAGCAAGGCATGCAGTTTCTTACTTGTTGTATGCTGTTGCCAGTCTACATCCTGGCAGCCTGTAGACCACTGCTGTAGAGAGATAAGTTTTGTGCTGGCACACACCCATCCTATGCTCTTGACAGTTGCATCCTGTTTTATGGTCACTGAGTAGCTTAGCAAGTTCATGCAACACTGTTCTCATTTTATTGGCCAAACTGATCTTTACCTAAGCCAAGGACAGCACTTTTAATATGACGGAGATTAAGGTACTTCTCCCTCTGTTCAAAGTGGCCCAGGAGGCCCCTGAGCTTTCTTCATAATGAGGTTCCTATGCAGTTTGTGGTCATATCCATGGGAACGAGGAGAAAGAAAGAAATACCTCATTTCCCATGGAGCAGGAGGCAGAAGGCACCTGCACTATTTAACCCCACCTTTATGGGTTTCATCACGATGGCCAATATGAAGCAAGTGGGAGACCCCTTACCTGGCCTGTCTGGAGACAACACCGTGGTCCCTGCCAGTGAGTTGCCACTACTTGTTGCATACATGTCAATTAAAATGGTGTTTTATTCATTCTTAGCTTCCAAAGATTCAGGTTATTGCATACCTAGCCTGTGTCTGACACATATGCAAGACCTGTGAGGCCCTGGAGCAAAAGAAATGTCATCCCTTCTGAGTGTAGCTATTTCCCCTCCTTCAGCGGACACCATGTGGCAATGTTTCCTGTGAGGGCCTGAGGCGTTGTTCCCAGAGATGGTGCCCCTGTGGTCTGGGGCATACACACTTGCCAATCACTCATGCAAGGTCTGTTAAGGTGTCCTGTTGCAGTGTTAGGAGGGCTTTGAGGAGTGTTATCCTTGTTACATCCTGACAGGTAACCTGCGGAAGTAACTGAAGAAAGTATCAACTGTGAGGGTGTCCTCAGCTTTACACAGTCACCAAGTAAACACCCATCACTAAGAAATGGTTCCTTGGGATTCATTCACTCAACTGAATACAGTGAAAGTTAATCTCAGTCTGACAACTTCTGCTGAGCCCATGCTATTCCTGGGAGAGATGGCAGTGGAGGCAGTGAAAGCAGTTCAATGGCCATGGCAGGGGAGTGAGAAGATGTAGATCTGGATCCACATAGAAAGCTGCCATTTTTTTTAGCAAAGCTCAGCTAGAAAAAAGGTGGAGGCCTTGCCAAAACTGCACCCTGTATTTGGGTTAGTTAGACTGCCTGACAGCCTGGTTAGTGCTCAAGAGATTTGCTGGGTTAAGCTGTCAGCTTTACCCATGCTCGCTATGCAGTGGAGCCATACTTACTTACTTACTTACTTACTTTTGAAACTCAGGTTTCAAAGGATCCTTAATAAGTACCCCCATCCAACTATTTGTGAATTCATGTTCAATGTTACGATCTGTTTCAACTGAGGCGGAACGGACATATCAATTGTTGCAATTGAAAGTAAGTGTAAAAACAGACCAGCAACATTCAGAAGGCAAACGCATTCATTCAGCAAATACGGATTTTTACAGGTGTTCAATGCTTCTGTGCTGTCCTGAAATGCCACTCACCTTTAGAAAGGTTTCAAAGGTGGTATTTCCTTTTCTTATTCAGTTTTGGCTGTCCTTTCTTAAAATGGAGAGAAACTGTCTTTTCTAACTCCTAGGACTTATTTGTTCAAGTAAGGTCTGGAGTTTGTCCATAACTTCTGTGTGGTACCATACATCATATTTTCAGATGCAGTCATCCATTACATTCAAATTTTGTGTCCACCAAGAACATTCTCAACTGATATCTATAATTCATTAAATTGCTACAGGTCTTATAAAGCTCCTGAACAATTAAGCAGTGTCACTGTACCCCCTCCAGGATTGCAAGTTTTCAAGATAGTGTTGTGGCGCTGTGCTTACACAAAAGAAGGCAGGATGCAAGACTTTTCCTTGAGAATCAGTGAGATGATAGAGCTGTTATTAGAAAAGGTGAGATCATAACCCACTCCAGAGACCAACATTTTTTGCTGCTTGTCCAGGCAACCTAATGTTGTCTGACGGCTCAAACAGACTTCCATGAGACAGTAACGATATGGCTCTGGGCCAACTTCAGATAACAGTAATTTTAAACATTTCTAAGCTATCATTGCATAGAAGGAATTGTAGATTTATCAAAATTATTATTTATTATAAAAATTTTTCTCTTCTTTCTCTCTTTCTCTCTTTCTCTCTTTCTTTCTCTCTTTCTCTTTCTCTTTCTTTCTCTCTCTTTCTTTCTTTCTTTCTTTCTTTCTTTCTTTCTTTCTTTCTTTCTTTCTTTCTTTCTTTCTTTCTTTCTTTCTTTCTTTCTTTCTTTCTTTCTTTCTTTCTTTCTTTCTTTCTTTCTTTCTTTCTTTCTTTCTTTCTTTCTTTCTTTCTTTCTTTCTTTCTTTCTTTCTTTCTTTCTTTCTTTCTTTCTTTCTTTCTTTCTTTCTTTCTTTCTCTCTTTCTTTCTCTCTTTCTTTCTCTCTTTCTTTCTCTCTTTCTCTCTTTCTTTCTTTCTTTCTTTCTCTCTTTCTTTCCCTCTTTCCTTCTTTCTTTCCTTCTTTCTTTCCTTCTTTCCTTCTTTCTTTCCTTCTTTCTTTCTTTCTTTCTTTCCTTCTTTTCTTTCCTTCTTTCCTTCTTTCTTTCTCCTCTCTCTCTCCTTCCCTCCATCCTTCCCTCTGTCCTTGCTTCCCCCCTCCAGTCCTTCTGTCCTTCTATTATTATCATTTTTTAAAACCATTATTGAGAAAGTTCATTCTAACAGCTACCCCTGCTGACTTGGAAAAATGCCTGAGGGGGCAGTGTATAGGCATTACACATATTATGTACGATGGCAAAGTGTATCTGAATCTCCTGGACCAGTGCTGACACTGTGAGAGAAGAGAGGGTGTGGAAGATGTAGTGTAAAAAGATCAAGTGCAATTTTCCACCTCATATTCGGGTATGTTTTCATCAGCTGAAAACTCATTTTGGACACAAAATTGTTTGGAAGCAAGGCTTTCCAATTTCTTCTAGTAAACTTAGGAGGGAATAATTTACTTAACTGTCCTAAAATATTAACTAGATTTAATGATAATAGTAGAAGTATTATGACCCTCAGTTCATGTCCTCTCCGTATGCTGAGAGTTAGAACTGTAGTATAGCAATGAACTAGAGTTATCTATTCTTAAGTAGAATATTGGCCACCTGGTCATCCTTTAATTTTTCAGTTAACCTACTGCTTAGTTCTCTAGTTTTTAAGTCAACAAAAATAGATATCACTGAGTACCATTTTTGATGTGAAGGTCATTTGAAAATCTAGAATCATAGAATCATAGAATTGTTTAAGTTGGAAAAGACTCTTACCATCACCAAGTCCAACCATTAACGTAACACTGCCAAGTCCACCACTAAACCATTATAGTACAGTATTTCCAGTCCTACAAATATGTTTGGAGCGAATCAACTGAGGAGTTGTTACTTAATTTCTTGTGAGCTCAGACAAGTATTTTACAATAATTCCTATCATGCTGGTAAACGCCTTTCATTTATAAATATTCATATATTCATTTTCTTGGACTTGCAAAACCAAAGCTTTTATAGTTATATATTCCTTGAATAATAAACTTTTAAATAACACATTTTCCAAGCCTATGTCTTTAAAGATACTGAATTAAAAGGCAGTCTGTGATTATGAATTATGTTCTAAATGAACTTTCGTTTAATATAAATGGAAAGATTGTCCGTGATTTCTTTTAGGAAATAAGTGGGGGGGTTAATTACTCTACTACAAAATCTGTTCTAACAAAAATGAGTGTTTTACAAAACACTTAAACATTTATAGAATAACTGTCAATATTATGAGGTAATAATCCAGCAGAAGTCTGATATAGCTTCAATTTTATTAGTATAAGCTAACAAGAAGGAGAAACAAAAAATAAAATGTTAGCAGTGAGTTTTGCTCTGCCTGAGGGACTTGTGAGCTGATAAATTGATATCACCAGGTACATCCAGAATTACTTCATAAACACCTATCAAAATTCATGAACTATAATTAACATGACTTTTAAATATTAGCTGATCAGACCAGAGGATTCTTATGATGCTTAACATATCCAAGATTATAACTAATTACAGTTACAATAAGCAGTATAGTGGCTTCAGGCATTTCTCTAGTAGTTCTACCACTGATCTCTTCACACAGAGGAACTTGAGTCCAAATTCCTCAGCATTCAGGAAAGTCAAAGATACATACAATGCTATCCAGAGTACTGTATCTCATCTGTGATGAATTTGTGAACACAAACCCAGGCAGAAACTAAACTGAATTGTAAAGGAAGTCCAGCTTCTCTCCCACTGTAGTGCAAGAGTGCCAGAAAGAAAAGTACTAGTTGTCTTAAAGAAAAAGTATTGCCTCTTTCATAGTGCTTGCATGTTTGGAAACGTCGTTGGCGTATCATTCAGATGCAGACATGCTTTGGATATTTTTCAGAATGGAGTACCTTTTTGAGTAGAAAATTGATAGGTAGACCAATTGAATTCGGAGGTTTAGTGAATTGTGGAAAGGCGTTTAGTGAAGGGTATTGTGGTACAGGCTATATGGCAGTTCCTATACGATTTCTTATAGAAATACTAATTTCTCTTTTGATATTAATGAATGAGTCTTTGAAAAGATAAGAGGTGTGTCAGGTGTGTTATTATGAAACCTGCAATGGGTTACGTACTGTGCAGTCAAATCCTCATGTAACTTGAAACTCTCACAGTTCTGAAAGTCTTCAGATAGATTAGATCTCTAAATAGACAAACCCAAACTTAATTTGCTATTGAGAGCAAACATATAATCTTAAAGAAAGCAGTAAATATTTCATCTGTTTCAAGTTTATGGTGTAAGGGCTTACTAGTGTATCACTGCATATTGCACATCTGTAATACAAAATGGGATATTAAACGTATGCTCCATTTATAGTAGGTAGTATCTTGGAATGGCAGATATTCACTGGTAAGCCAAAATTAGGACAAATTGAAGACTGTAAATTAAATATTTGATGGAGAAACTGTAGTTGTAGTTTTTCAAAGGGAAGAGGGAGGAGGTGTTTTCTGAATATAACTACATAATTAAAAATAAATTCCTAGAAAAAACCAATTCATTCAGAATCTGGAAGTGAAATTTAGCCACTTTATACCAAAGCACCAACACAGTCAAACAGTAACAAATTCAGTTTATCACAAAAATGTTTTTTTTGATACCTTAAAAGCCAAGCTTGTCTAAGCTTGTTACAACCAGATTGACCATGTAGCATATATGGATTCAGTACAGGGGAGAACAACTGGTTTGGGAACAGCTTTTATTCTGTCAGGATTTGTATTTCCATCTGTTGGGAATGGATTCAAATCCATTTGGCTCTGTAAACATGTAGTTGATAATAGTTCACGTTGGAATCTGAATTTACAGGAAGTATTAAAATTCTTAATTATGAGATGGAGAAATTAATGCTGCAGCAGAAGTAGAAAGTTGATACCGTTTTCTGGTCTTACCAACAAATACAGAAGCAGATGTTTCATTTTAGCAGTTTGATTATGGAAATCATACAGAGCAAACACTCTTGTTTTATCAGGCAGTCCTGTGCTCTTCCTTTGGCTGGCAACATGATCCGGATTTTGTGAACAGGAGCTGTGAATGAGATATTAAGTCTGCATAACCAGGAAATGCTATCAGACAGCTTCCTAATTGTCTGCTAGGAATCATCTTGGGTAATCTGGGAGTAGAAAGGAACTCTGATGAGATTTATTTAGTAAAGTTCCTGCATCATTAACTGCTTATTCTGAGCAATGACAAATAATTGAGAGGGCTGATCAACAAGCTAGTTCTTGAGTATCCCTTGAGAACTATTTGATCATTGGGGTTCTACTTCATGATATAGATGGCTTCCATAAGTCCTAGAGGAGCTTTCTATACCTTCCTTATCTGGATAGCTATTTTTGCTAATTTAACTTGCAAATTTGGGAGTTAGAAGCTAGGACATCCAAACGCTGTGTAAATATTTTAGAAGGCAGTTGCTCAAGTAATCCTCTCTCTCCAGACTCAGAAAATAAAACTAGTGTCTCAGCTTCATTCTGTTCATCTAATAACTGTCTTCAAAGAGTTTTAAATTATTATAAAAATAAGGTCTAACAAAGCTTTGACTGCTGTCTAATGCCTGAGAACCTGCTTGACCCCTCCTAGGGATTTTCTGAGGACTCAGCTCTTGTTTTTGAGTTTAGAAACTGTGGTACTTGGACAAAGAAGTTAATCAGTGTTGGTTGCTTTTATTTTTATTTTAAATACAGCATACAATCCACAATGTAGCTGCAGCATAGATGTGAAGAGATGAATCAGCTGCAGGACTGCAGACAAGGACAAATCACATACCATACCGTGAGAGCAAATTGTAGTAAAACCACATGTGCTTATGCTAACTGACATGTTGATGAATCCAAATTATCCTCAGCAGCCCTGAACAGTGTCATGGTCAGTATCACATTAGTCATCTTGGCTCTTGACAGTTGTGGTGCAGTTCAGTGCTCAGCAAATAGAACCAGTATGGGAAGTGAGCCTCTCCTTGCTCAAGAGCAAATCTTCCGAGCTTTCTAAGAGAGACCTTACCTGGGCAGTGTTAGGCAAAATATCAGAAAAGGGATGGGAATGCACCAAAGCAATGCGAAACATGAAAGTAGTCCACTACACTCCTGAAAAAGGTAACAGAAGAGGGGTCTTGCAGTCTTGCATGGGGGAAGTTCAGTTTCTGTTATATTGGTCTACAATTGCATTTAATTTCCATTGCTTCAAAATGAATAAGAGTTTGAAAGTCAGTAGCAGAATAGTATGACATTCTTTATTAATATTTTAATACACACACACTAGATCTGTAACACTGAAAAGAAAGGACTTGTTAATTAATTTAGTTCAGCAGCAGTGAATTCAGTATTCCAATTTCTTATCCAAATGTAAATCCATGTGGGGGTTGAACAAAAAATCTTTATAATCTACATAATTAATATTAATCTTAAATTATTTTCTGACAGATTTTTTTCTGTGAGGGTAAAATGGCTTTTTTGGGAGTACTAGTATTACCAGCAAAAAAGGCAGGGGAAGGTTTATGAATTAAACCTAATGCTCATACATGCAATACTGTATAATTGTAATAGGAATATGATCATTTTGATTTAGTAAAACTATGAACAAACTTTTATCTAAATATTCTGTTTCCCCAGATGCTACAGAAAGCTAGTATTGATTTGTCTCACAGATGGATGAAAGCTATCACTGCAGCTATGACAACTTGGGGAAACCTATGTGGTGCATGTAATTAAAATCTGACTTGGATGTGAGGTGAGAAAGTATTATGGTAAAACAAATCGTTACATTTCTAAAAAATCAATCCCTTCATGATGAGTTTGGACAGACCAAGTGTGGCTTGTTTCTGCTAGTAAATGCATTGCTGTGGTTCTTGAAAATGGTGAGGTGCACTGTTTTGTGAGGGAGCCTGAGGCTCTGTCCCTGACTTTGTTCAAGTCCTAGTCAGACAGATGCCTGTAGGTTAGAAGCCAACTGAGAAGATGAAAATTAAGACAAGGCTCCAAGATTTTGTCCATTTGGTGAGGTATGCCAAACGTTGACAATGACCTTTTTATGATACCATTGTGTAAAATATAACAAAACTGAAATGTTTTGTTATCACAAGGACTTTTTTAAAGTTTAGGTAATTTTAAAATTTTGATTTCCTATAGCAGACTAGCTTTTTGGATTAAAACTTTGAATGCTTAGCAGCTTAAGACCTTTTACTGATTTCACCTTAAGTTTCAGATCAAATGAAATGGGGTTTTTTAAACCTTTGCCCGCTTTGCCCTCCAAAACATTATTTTGCTTTCCAAATAAACTGTTTTTTATTGTTAGGATACAACCTGTCTTCTCAGTGAAGCAAGAGATCATAATTTACTCAGCTCTCTTAGTGTCCTCCTTTCATTTCTTTGATGATAGCCTCCTCTTTCTTGCTGGATGTGATCCAAAATTTTGGTTATACTTTCATATTTTGGACCTGCATTTTAGTTAAATCTCATTCCTACCAAACTGGAAACTTTTTCCAGTGTACTTTGTACCCTCTGGGAATTAACAGATCAAGACACAGCAATTCTGGTTCAAATCCCCTGACAAATAACCAGGAATCATACTAGTCAGCTTTGTAAAAAACACTCTGGTGACTTCCAGACAACACTAGATGTCTAATTCCACTAGATGGAAGATGAAAGATGTACTAGTCTGAAACCTAAGAAGAACTTATTTATCTATAAATGTTAGACACTAAACTTGCGCTTTTTTGTAGTGATAGCAGATGTTTAACTCCTCCAGAAACTTTGGAAAGTCCTGGACAGAATTAACACCACATTTGTCTATTGATATTTTTAATATTGTCACCTTGCTTATTTCATGTACTCTCTAAATCCTCATCTCTTTTATCTTTATAGGTGTAAGCGGTCTTTCATAACAGAGATTCTGCCTCCTACTTACAATTTTCTTTTAATTTTTAGGACAGTGGTAACCATTAAGACTTCATTCAGACTGTCACTTTAGTTAGGTATGAACTATTATGTTTTATGATCAGGCTGAACTCTAATTAACACAAAAGAGCGAACTGTTCTATCATTTCTGTACTACTGACAGGTTGTTAATTTAAAAAATGGAATCCAAAGTTTCAGATACTCTAGCATGTTTGGAAGCAACCTTTGCACACCTTTTGATAATTTATACTATAAAATCCTGCTGAGAACAAAAGCATACTTAGAACAAAATACTGGTACTATTTGTTTATGAAGAATTATCTAAACATTTGCTGTGTTGCCTAAAGAGTCATCAAATTTTACATGATAGTCAGCCATTTCAAAATATGACATACCTGATCTCCTGAAAGACATAAAGTTACTTATAACGAAGAGAAACCTGTTTGGTTTTGTGCCATTTCTTCATCTTTTTCCATATGAGACTTTTATATGTTTTAGATTAGTATACATCAGTCCCACCATGAAGCACTATTTACTAAATCATACTAATGATATTTGATGCATCAATGTTTTGGGTTTCTTAAAATATGCTTACTATCTATATATACTCTATGGATATTAGATCATATAAATATGGAAAAAAGCACAAATGTATTTTTTTCTATTTTGCTCCACTTTATGAAAAGAATATTATTAACACATTTGGGCTATATGTGGTCACTTGCTATTCTATACAAGTATATATATAGCCAAGTATATTTCTCTGAGTGATGCAAAAAGATTTTCTGAGGTTAAAATATGCCAAAGAAAAATTATGCTATCTGTTGTCACTCATTTAGATTAATAAACTGATGTTAGTGAGCTGTTATGGAAGGTTAATGCTGTCTGATTACTCTTCAGATTAGGTATAGAAATTTACTGTGACAAAGCAGTCCAAGGCAGGTTTAATTCCTCATTGCCAGCTTTCCTTATTAAAATTGTCTGGATTGTTTGGGCATGCAATATTGCCATAAAAACCACTGAAATCAATTTCTCAATGCATACACATGCAGAACTTCAGCTAAAATCAATGGGACTTCTTTGTCTTAAGGTCTTGAAGTACAAAGCCATTTTGCTGAAAGCTAAGCTTTCCTCTCTAAAAAATATTTTGTTTTGTAGTACTTATTCCTTCTGATTATCCTATCATGTTTCAGTGGTCTCTGGACCTAGCAGCAGCTATCTCACAGGTGAGATTGCCATTCCAATAACCTATTGCTCTTTGCCTCTGCAGCTTTGGAGTGGGGGGAAGAACAAAACAGTAAAACAGTGAGTACGATTCCATCTGAAACCGGAAAATATTTTCCTAAGGGTCTAAAGTTATTTGCATACAGAAATGCTCAGTTACCATCAGTGTCCACATTTTTTTGGATGTAAGAGATGGGTCTACTCAATTTACAGCTACCAGTACCCATTATAAAGGCCATTGTAAAGAAATAATCTCTATAGAGAGGGCCAGCAGGCTCAACTCATTTTAAAGATCTCCTTTGTAATAAAAACTACTGAAATAATTAAAACAATGAAGTTGCCTTATTTTATCTTTGCTAATCATGTAATAGTAAGAGAAAATACATACTATATTCTGCATGTACAGTAGAAAATCAGTGTTCTAATACATTGTATTTGTTACGCCCCTGTTGTTTTGTCTTTGTTTCTACTTTTGCTTTACGTGCAGGCACGTATTCCATGAAGGGGGAGGAGGGAATCAAAAATCGATCAGAGTTTTCTCTGGCTTCTGGCACTCTTTAAATCACTTTGTCTCTTTCTCATAGACCCCAGAAAAGAGAATGAAGCTTCTTCCAACTTTCCAACTTTCCATTTAGGGATGGAGGTCTGCCTAGATTTTGTCTTCAACAAATAAAGTCACTTGGAAGATGGTAAGAATCAATGATCAATAAAGGCATTCTACTCCAGTTACTATGGCAGAATATTCTGTGGTCATTTTCAGGTCATTACAGCACATACATATGTATATGTATATGTGTATATAGATACATTTACACAGATATGCATCTGTGAACTTTTAATGAGAGGAATAGCAAACTGGAGTGCAAGGTTTTGCTTCTATTCCTAATGATATGATAATTACCTCTGCACATATCTGACAAAGTACTCTAAGAGGGGATCCAGTTGCCTAAACATAGGAGTTTATAGTCACTTGCAAAACCTTAAATTATCCTGTCTGTCCTCCAGCAGCCATTCCAAGGCAATGCACGTCTTCTAGAAGTCCTGTGTCTTATGTGCCAGCCTTGCAGATCTGGCCGAACACAGCCTCTAAATGGCACTGGGATACCTGTTCCTGGCAATTGAATTTAGCCTCTAGAGTCTGATCTTTTCCACAAAACTATAGGTTCTATAATGTATGATTCATATACACTAAGAAGGTTTTCACCATTCAAATGGGAAGAAGTCAGTTTGGTGGCTTGATATATTTACTTATGCTGATTTCTAAGATTTATCTCTTAACTTCTATTATTCTACAAAAAATGGTATCTGTAAGAAAACAGTATTAGGCAAGAGAAACATTTCTTTCTGTTGGCATACTTACTTGCCTGTCAATCTGTGGTGTGAGCTTAGGTGCTTGTGCAGGACCACGCTGGGGCCCATGCATGTCCGCATACAGGACAACAAACTTCTCCCTTCCCATACTGGGCCAAATGCCCACATGACCCAGAGGAAGGGAGTGGCTAAAGGATGCTCCTCCTGATCTGACATGGTGGGGGAAATGGGGGATCTACATGAATGCACACAAAAATTGGCTTCCTCCCACAGACATGCTGGCAGCTATGTGGTTCCAGTGAGCCAGTGAGAGCAGCGGCACACTGTGTGTCACCTGCACATAGCACAGAAGGAAACAGAAAGCACAGTGTGACTGAATTTGCTCCCTGGGCAATGGCCGGTGTGTTACCCTACAAACAATGGTGGTGACAACACACACCACCATCACGACCCCACTCCCCAGAGAGCTGCATCAGGTACTGCTCATCAGCACTAAAACAGTTGTACTTTATTTTCAGCTTCTTTTTCTTTGGCTGAGTTTGTTTTATTTTTGTGAGTAAGCTCAATTTTTGCTCCCCTCAGTGCCTCTTTGTTTTGCTTCACTGAGCAGATAAAGTAAAATAAGTAGCTGCATCTATTTCCATTTTATCCTGCTTTGAACACCAGCTCCTTGTGGATGCTGTGCCTTGCACTGGGATTTTGGCAGGGTGCAGATGAAGGCAGAGGGCTTTCATCTGCTGTCTCTCAGAAGGTTCCTCAGAGTCTTTCAGCTGCAGTCAGAGATCTGGCCCAAAGTGTGCTTTATAGCCGGTGATATGCCTCCTTACCGAGCTGCATTTGCTGACACAGCTCACAAATTCCCCCTGAAAGAGAGGCCTTGTTACTGCATGAGACAGTAAAACAATATTTATTGTGACCGCTGCTCAGATGGGCTTGATCATAGCTTGAGGGCCTAGCTTTGGACTAAAATAAATAGTCTGTGCAGCAGGTTTCCATGGTCTGCTGGACCATCATGTAGAAAAAACAGAATTGCTTTGATGAAAGCTCGTGAATAGCGTATGTTTAGACAGACTTAGCCTGTTTTTAATGATTTAAAAATACTACTAACACTGTCAATCTGTCTTTAGAAGGTACTTACAAGGGGTTGAGGCAATGCCAGTGGGAATAAATCGGCTTTCTCCATCTTGAAGCTGAGTCTGGAGCTGCATCAACTTGTTCAACAGCACCAGTTCACCATCCAAAGATGTGCTCTAGCCGCGGGTGCTGGGTGACAGGAGAGGTCAAACCTAGGAAAGAGTATTTTTGTGTTAAAAGAAGGAATAACTCAAAACCTTATGCACAAATCATTAAGTTGAGCAATGTAATAAAGTCTATTAGGCAGGAGAAAAGAGGGTTGGACTTGAGGGTTCTGGTACCAGTTATATGTGTTATATGCAGTTATTACATAAAATTATTATGGCATGGAGGCATTGTCCAAAGCACATTTTTAACAAACAGCATAAAGAAAGGTCAGTGCTATTCTCAGAACTATTAATAGGAGTTTCTATTAAAAAGCATGAGGAAATAATTTACAAAATAGTACTTTCATAATAATAAGATAATGAAAAGATAATAGTATCTGCTGTGGTAAATCTTCCTTTAGTCACTAAGCTCAGTCCACAGAATAAAATTGAAAGCAGTGAAATTCCACAAAAGTAATGAGACACCCCAGTATCAGCTGTTCAAATTCTGCCTGGAAGCCATGCTGTTCCTGTTCAGCTTCGGGAAATTATAACCAAAGCCCCTGGAAGGAAACAGATGAACTCCTCCTTGGGATGGAAGCCAAGCTGAATGTTATTCTAAAAATCTTCTTATGTTGTGTCAAGGTATGAGGAGAAAATTTTCACCCACCCTTCCTTTTTGGTGCATATGATTGCAAACATACTGGATTTCATCATGTTTCTTTCTTCTGGCTTTCAGGCTGAAAATCTGAGAAGTTTTGCACCAATGTCTAAGAAAGTGACATAGGGGTAGGCATCAGTTAGTGGAGGTGGAGGCATGTGAAGTTATCTGAAACAAAAGTAGTGGAAAAAGAAAGTCTATGCTCACTGAAATGTCCCATAGTGTGAAAGGCCTGTCTAGAACAAGTTTCTTAAAATTGCAAAGGGACATAAGTATATGTTCAGACAAAGTTTGTCCTGCAGTTTTGACAGTCTAACATTTTGATGATATGGCTACGAAAAACTACAGTCATCAATGGGTGTAATGCTTAAAGGAATTCTTGCGTGGACATTGGTACTGTCCAAAAAAACCCATTTGTAAATATACTTTAAATCAGTTTGCTTAATGGAATAAGGTATACCAGTAAAGTGTATAAGTGACTAGATGATCAGCTGAAATAACTACTAAAAGTTACTTCTCCAGTAGATTTTTTTAAATGTAACTCTATCGGTCTGTGTGTATCAGGAAACTGTTTTAAGAACACACTTTTTCTCTGGAGAAGTGTTGTAGTGCACAGCACCCAGGGAACATCTGGCATAGTTCCTGTACTATTGAAGTAGGGGTACAAAGTATCATGCTATTTTCTGTATGCCCCCCCACCGAAGTGTTGACTGGAGTAAACACTAGGCAAAAATCCTCACTCTTCTCTGTGTTTATGTGATCAGCATGAAAAACATACGGAAGGACAGCAAAGATTTTACAGTTCTTGAAGAATGCCATAAGAAGAGAACATAAAAACTTTATAGCCAAGAAAAGAGAAGTCTTACAGTGAGGTGAGGTGAGGGGGATGAGGGATGATAGGTTATAAAATATCTTCTAAGTAATAGCACAAATAAAAGAAGAAAATTTCTTAGACCCAAACAAGCAAGAGCAAGCAATGCAAGTTTGGACTCCAAGTATTCAAACAAGACAACTGAGCAACAAGAGGGCTGGCAAATGGGAGGATGGGGAGCCAGAACTTCTAAGGAAGAAGATAAAGCTGTTGGGGCCTGCTGGTGGCATTGTTGTGGAAAATCTAGTGTGACCAAATGGGTGTTTTCTGGCTCTGTTTCCTGTGAAGCATATCCTTCTACTTCCTCCGCAGCTACAGAAAAAGCTTGTCTGCTGTGGGACTGCTGCGATGGTATCGCTGTGGGAAGAGTGTAGGAGTCTTTTTATCTATTTATACCTGTTTTACGCATGCAACATTAGTAGAGGTGGTTGGGTAAAGCTCAGCACTTCTGGTTATAATTAAGTCAAGCATTTAGCTGCATCTTTAGGTACCTTAAAAAAATGGGTGGAGAGGAAAAATAAGTGTTTTTGAAGAAGCCTAAATCTCTGCTATTCTGAAAGTAACTTGTCAAAGGGAGAATGTACATTTAATGATTTATCAGTCCAGTATGAATACTGCCAGTGTAACAGAAGAAGGAAAGAACTTATTTAATTACTCAGCTCACACAATAATTCTTATACGTACACATTTTCATAAAGTGCTGGAGTAGTTTGCAAACTATATTTATTACTCTCTATATTCACTCTGTTCATTCAGTAGAATTGAAATTATTCTAGGTATGATCTGGTACTATGTCCAAAATCACCTTATCAAGATCATTGTCCTGGCAGAGAACAATTTATGGTATAGTAAGTGATTCTTCACCAACTATCAGTGTTTAGCCTAGCCTAGAAACCTAGTAAAGACTGCCCATTGAAAATTGGCAGGTGGTCCTGGGACATGAGAAAGTGTGATGACAGAAATGGGCTAGGCCTCCTAGAGCAGTTTACCTAGAGCAAATGTATAACTGGTGTGTACTCTTCTGGCAGTAGTACTTTCCAACAGTGGAAACTAATGGGAAAAATCTTTCTCCTGTTTCAAAATAATAAAGCCACACTCCTCCAGACTTCTTCCAACAACCCTTACACTTTAGTACAGTGGGTGGTTCTGTTCAGGCGAACCATTTACTGTGTTACCATTTGTTTTCAACACAGTGAATAATTTGCATAATGCTTGACTAACTTACTATCAAAATATTAGCTTGATATGACTCCATACTGTATAAGCGGCTTACTCCTGTATCTGTCTAGTGCAGCAGTACAATGAAAGTATTGACAGGAAGAGTCCTGACTCACCCAGCATTGTGCTAAACTAGTACGATGGCACAGAAACTCACTAAGACACTGTAAGATATTAAAATATGAATATTTAATATTGATATACAGAATATATGAATGTTAATCTTGTCCATTGTAGTTCCCAGATACAGCCTTGGGACATTATGAAATAGTGTGTTTCTGATTAATCCAAGACTTGTACCACATAAGCACACATGCATTGCCCTGATAAGGTTAAGAAGTATGCTTTGCCATGTAAACATATTACAAGTCTAAACTATTTTGAATTACTTCTAGCTTTGAGGCTTTGATACTAACCCATTGACTTTTCTAATTGTATGAAGAATAATTCTCTCCTTACTGACTCTATTGGAATTTATTAGAAATTTCCAGAACACTTTAAAAATTTGTAAATCTGAGTTATAAATTGTGGCTTCACTCTATTTGTAGAAAGAACAGCTTGTGCTTTGTCCTGTACATCAACACAACCAAACAATGCTTTTAGGGTGTTAGCGTCCCTCTATCATAGGGCTATTCTGACCCTTGATCCTAGTGCATACTTAGCCATGTGAGAACTAACAAGAAGTCTAAATATCTGAGGGTAGAAACCAGTTCTGGATGTCTAGCCTTTGTCAGATAGGTACTACATATCAGCAACACAACTTGAATATTGAATAGAATATTCACAGAATATTCTAACTTTTTCTGAAAGCCTTAAAAGAGTTCATGGAATATTTAATTAATTTCTGAATGTGGCTGGAAAATAGTACATGTGCAAAATTGTTTTCCTGTAAAAGTATTTGCAAGTTTGGGACTGGGATTAGCGCTGACACCCACTATAGCTCTGTATTAGCCACAGGATTAAAATTTCATCTCTTTCACATGTTTCCAAGGCAGTTTTCATACAGAATCTCAGCACTCAATGTTTTTCTCTGCACACTAGCCAGATGCTCAGAATCTCTAGTTATTTTGGTGAAGTGTTCTGTGTCAGCTGAGAAATGTTTAAGATGAAGTTAGCCAAATAGTTTGGGCTGGGAAATTGCAGATACCATATGGAAATTATATTCATATTATAACAGAATACATAGTATTAATAATGAAATGCAGATATATCATGAAATTGGCACATGAATAGATGCAGAAAGCAGGCATATATATGCAGAACTCTTTAATACAAAATTACTTGTGTATGCATATAAATAACATGAACGCAAAAGAACTTGTGTTGCAATTAATATAGATACTAACTGCAGAAGATGTTGTGTATATGAAGCTCTTGTTTAATACTGTGCCAGGCATAAATGATGCAAAGTCTGACTGATTTCTGTGTACCAATATGGGAAAAATAGTAAGATAGGAAAAATGATTTACAGACACCTAGAGAACATAGTTGTCTTGATGTAGGGCATAGAGAACATTGAATTGAAATTGGCAAAAATAACATTATCAACTGGAGTATTTTGTAGACAGAAAGACAAACTGAACTTAACCAAGTTCAAAAGAAGACCAAAGGTGACCAAATATCCAAAAGCAGAAGAAACGTCTTTATTGGTAAATGAGAGCATGCCATGCCATGGTTTTAAAAGCTAAAAGGAGAACATGCCAAAGCTTTAAAAGTTAAAAAGGAGTAAATAATAAAGAATATTTGGTAAGAAATAATGAGCATTAACACTGCATTTTTAAAGAATATGAGGGAAATAACATTGTGATACTGTGTTAGTAAAGAAGACTGAACACTAGTAGAGAAATTTGATTGGCTTGGAGGCAGACAGTTTGTTTTTCAGTAGTTTTGCTGTCACAGTCCCACAGTCCTCACAGCCTCCTCCCCAGCTAAATACACGGTCATTGTAGAGACTTGATTAACTTTCTTTTGTGATTTCAGAATTGTGAAATCTGTCCTCTTCTCAGGACTATTCAGAATGACACCTTTTAGTATTCTGCTATAATGCTAGTCACCAAGATCTGAGTCTGTTGTAAGTTACACCAGAGTGGGTCAAACAGGTGAAGACTTGGATGGGAGGAAAAACAATTTCCTGCCTTTTTAGTCTCTCAAATGGAGATAAACAAATTCATATGTAACCTAACATCCAGTTCAAAATGTCTAGAAATACTACCTTTCCTCTTTAAGTGGCCAGCTATAATTCAGAACTCATTAGTTTCTTGGTACTCAGCCTTTAATTTTTTTTCAGTAAACATAGTAATTATTCTACACTGCCCTCTGGCTAGTAATCAGATTCATCATCTTACAGCAATTGTTAAAAACCCCTGCAAAATTCAACAGGTACTAGCTGGGTTTTTTAATATATATCTCGTAAATATTCCGTATGTCTTTTCACAGATATTTGTGAGACAGTGAAGTGAAGGTAGCCTTTGAAATAATATTCAGACAGACTCTGAAGTTATTAATTAAACAGAATGACAATATGTGGAAATACTGTGAAGTGGCAGTCAATCCTGGCTGAGCTTAACTGAGAGACAGAGTGCAGGCAAATGTCTTTCTGCAGCCTGCCATTTCTCCGAATCATAGAATAGTTTGGGTTGGAAGGGACCTTTAGAGGTCATCTAGTCCAACCCCCCTGCAATAAGCAGAGACATCTTCAACTAGATCAGGTTGCTCAGAGCCCCGTCCAACCTAACCTTGAATGCTGGCTTGGCTCTGCAACCTTAGTCTGTTATTTCCTCACCAGCTCTGATTTCTTCCATGATCTATTTTTACACTAAGACAAAACTGTTGGCACAAATATAGCTGGGGTTTTTTTTGATCCTTACCTGATGTCTGTTTCACTATGAGTAGATCTTATGTGTAGAAAAAAGGTCAATTCTGTCATCTGACTGCTGAATGTTATGAAGGGTGCAGTCCAAAATTAATTCCCATATACCTAAAAAGTTACCATTATACAATATGCCTAAAAGTATTATTGCCTTTTACTATTTAACTAACACAAATATCTGAGTGATGTTATTTATTCTTCCCTAAGGAAGTATCCTGAGTGTCCTCAGACCTCTGAACTGTGCTGCATGCATGCTCATGCAAACTTATGAAATACTCTGGTTTGGTTGGGTTTTGCAGACTTTGACATATTTTTGATGGAAAACTAAAATTGGGTAGAACAGATATAAAGATGTATGAGATGTTTTTCATTCCTGATGAATTTTATTCTCATTTTCACCCTTCTTCGCCCTCCATCTAGCTCACTTAAAATAATCTGTTCAGTAGAAATTACTTTCTCAGGTAAATATTCCTGTATGGTTTGGGGGTCTTTTTAGTTTGGTTTTGGTGTTTTTTTACTTTTTATTTGCTCTTAGGAGGAGGGGGTCAGATGACTTTATCAAGCAGATATTCTCATGCATGTGGCAATTCCTGCATCCTGTCTTCCCATCCACTTTACTGAACATTTCCACACAGAAATAAAGACATTGCATTGCTGCTGTTGTGATAGTCTAAAGAACAAAAAAAAAACAAACCCACAATACTGGTGCTAATTTTCCTCTGGAGATGAGTGGTGATGAGGTATGTACATTTGTTCCCTGCTTCATTCCTTTCAGTCCTTAACACTGACACAGCTTGCTGCAGATGTTCCCTCTAGGTCTCACTTCTGGGGTAATTGCTCCACACTTGAAATCTACCCTCGCACATCTACTGATATAAATCTTATTTTGGACTCAAGAGATTTTACAGTTACGGTTGTTAGTGATATTTTCTTTAACTTCATAAGGCAACTATTCAACTGGTATCAATTAGTACTGTGTCTCTGACTTCAATAGATCTGAATCAAGTTGCCACAACCACAGATTTGGCCTAAAATTTCTTTGGCTTTGGGATATGTTCCTCTGAGAATTCCTTAATTAACACCAAATTTTCATCAGTGCTTTCTCCCCTTCTCCTGCTAATTGCTACTACTGTGGTGCATGCAGAGAAGGAACATATCTGTGAATCAAGTCTTGTTCTGGATGACCGCTAACGTATGTTTGCCTTTTCACAGGGGACAAGGTATTATAGGTGAAGAAAGACGTTCAGTCCTTCCAAATGTGTTTAATTCCTTATTGAAACTTGAGTTTCCATGTGTTTTTTTCTTTTTATTCTCACTTTCCAATAGTCAGATTCTCCAATGCAAGTTAAATATTATAGCATCGTTAAAAGAGGACAATGGAAATGATGGACAATATGAAAGCAATTAAAAGTAACAGGGAAGAGGAGCAATCCATTTATTCTACCTTATTGCATCTTCATGCTTTAATGTTTTTAACATTTTGAAATCTGCCAAAAAAAAAATCATTTTAGCCTTTCTTTTCTTGGCTATTGTATGTGAAAACACTTAATAGCTGTTCAGTTGCTAAAATTTTGTTTGGACATCCACTTCCATAGTGTGCAATCTAAATTTTCTAAGTTTATTCAATAATTGTTTAATCATTTCTGTAAGTAAATATTACTTCTGCTTCTACTAATAAAATGTGTATCATTGAAGAGCTAAAATCTTGCAGATTCACTATGCCTGGCATGAACATACATCCTGCTAAATTGCAAAAATGTGGTTTTTAGCATTGCTCTTGGTTCATATGATCTATTCAGTCATAAACAACAGTTTGTTCTCCACTTGTCGAGTTTAAGTCACTTACTTGCATAAGTCACCTTCTTGTTCCTATTAACAAGATGCATGCAATTCATTGAGATGTGTGCATGTTCTTTAAAGGTGGATGATCATCAGATATACTAATTAAATCTACTGAAATCTTTGTAGTACTTCTTTATTTCAGTGTTACTTTAAAAGTCCTTAATTGCACAACAGAAAAGAGAGCCTCAAGAGAGAAACTGGTTTGGAGTTTAAGAGGTTGAAGTAATTGTAACATATAAAACTTGGAAAATCATAGTTAAGCAGATCAATTTTTTCACATTTGGTTTTGGTTTTTTTTTTTAGAAGTGACTTGACATTTATGCAGAAATAGCAATTTCTTAGGTGCAGTTCAACACACTTTTGATCTTTCCTTGTTGATTTGGATTTATTCATTTGATCTGGCTTTACCGGGGGGATCACAAAGTGTGCTGCATTTTAGGAAATACTGCTTCCTGTGGAGACTCCTTTGCTATTATATTCTTTAATCACAGCTACCTCCAGTACAATTCACTTTCATCTTCAGGTAGGAATCAAGGAACAAAATTAGAGATAGAAAAGCCCATTAGGTCATTCTCTTCTTTCCATTTTGGCAGAACAGGACCATTTTCTGCAGAGAGTCTATTTGCCTTTTGAAACAGCCACTACCTCCTGGTACTTCTTGCTGATACAGGAAGGGCAGCATGTATAAAAAACCTGTGGGCTTTGTGGAACTGCAGGCCAGAATTGCAGGTAAGCAGCAAGGTCTGCAATGTTAAGAGCATCCAGAAAACTGACATATACTGATAGAGAGGAAGCTCAGTGTAAGATGTCAGTGACAAAAAGCGTGTTCTCCAATGGTTCAAAAATGTGTTACATTTTTCTTTTTATAAGCCCCAATTTTTTTTAGCTAAAACTACCTTTACTGAAAAATGCAGATTCAAGTTCATGGAAACATTAAATGCATGTTGGTTTTGCCAATTTATGTCAGCAAGGGAAGGAAGCCTGAAAAAAGCCATTCATGCTTCATTTCAATCTTTTCAAAACAAAATGGTATCATCCCAGTTGAAAAACAAAACTGCTTTTTACAATTCATCTCTTTTAAGTAAATTTGAAATAGAATTTTAAAAAATAAAAACTTTTGACAAAGTGAAGCTTTCAGTTTGACCCAAAACACATTTTCAACTGCTGTTTGTGGAACCATGATAGAGCAGGATGACCAGCTGTTCACATAACTGGCAGAAACCTGCTTCAGTAGGGGGTCAGATTGCAGAGACCATGATGCAATATCTCTCTGCTCCCCCTGCCTCACCCCCAACACAGCTGATTTATTCCACAGTTTCAATCCACTTATAGAATGAAAATGCTTCATCCTTGCGATTTGTAACCACCCTTATCTGTCCTCTAGTAAATCTGTGCATGATAACTGACAAAAACACATAAAGCAACTAAGCTTTAATGAAAAAAGATAATACCCTGACCAAATATGTTCTTCATATTTATCTGATAAATTCTATTTATTCCTCTTACTGCCCCAAATCTATACTATTCTTCTGCATGTAATATTTTCCAAATATTTGTAGATGAGTATTATGTTGTCTCTAGCTAATCATTACGCAAGGTAGCCATTTTAATTTTGATTAACGTTTCCTCCCAGGGTAATTCGTCTCTCATGATCATTTTTTGTTTGTTTATTTTCCAATTTCTTTGTTTGAATCAGTCTCACAGATACCCTAATTGATTTTATGTTCATCTGTACTTAGTAAGGTTACGTAAGCTCATCATGGCAGTGATGATCATCATGGCAGTGGGCATCTCTCTCTGATGAACCTCAGAGTTGGGCATAAAAATTGCAGATGAGTAGTGTTATATTCTTCCTCCATCTGCTGAAATCAGAAGAGTGTTGACAGTCTTTCTGGGCTGGTAAGTCAAGCGTCTTGTCAGCTTGTATTTTTAAGACTGATCTAGTGAGCTGTTGCACTGAGCTTTGAAATACTTTCTATATCTCCCAAATTCATTATCTGCTCTCCATTGAAGAGAATCTGGGAATTCTTCCCATACTTTTCCAGCACAATAATATATTCCTTTTTGAGATGAACTGGTCATGTTTATCTCAGTTCTTCTTTGGGGGCCTAGTATGCCTTCCTGCAGTATGTATAAACATCTCTGAGGATGTACATCTAAAGAAGGAAAGAGAGGATCAAATCAAAATCTGTCAAACTACCAATTGCAAAGGAAGTAAAATATAAGCAGAAATTTTCAGCTCTGATTTTGGCACAAATTCAGTGGTGATACCTCTCTTCTGTCCCCAGCTCTAATATTTTTCCTCATTTTTTGAAAAACCTTAAAACCACTTGTAATAATTACTAAAAACTCTGGAGAATCCATCAGATTTTTTTTTAAGATCTGGTAAGTGTTTTTAACCTGGTCTAAGTCAGAATAGTCCTTTAAAAAAGAGAGAGAGACAAAGGGAGATAGTAAACAGACTTCTGTCATGACTAAGCACAGGAAACTTCTGTGGGACTTATCACCCTCAATGTATATTTAATACAGGAGCATACTGCAGCTCAATTTTTACTGCACTTAGCATAGAGAACAGAACCAGTTTTGTTCCTGATGCCAGTCAGTGACCCAGACACGAGGGTGTGAATGTTATTTTTCCAGTCTGCAAATCCTTTGTTTAAGCAGGTGCAGAGGCCCATGCTTCACATGCTGCCAAACGGTAGATGTTGCATTACAAAAGATATCGTCTCTGTTTTGAAAAGCAAAAACTGCAAAGGCAAAATTAAGCTGGAAAGACTAGCAGAGTTGAGGCATTTGATGAAGAATTCAGTGACTGATTCAATCAGGGACATTAATATCTCCCTCTCAACAGTGTCAGGCACTTACTGCTTTGGCATGTGCAGTGACTCCAGGAGGGGAACACGTGGTGGTTACAAGGACAGTACTAACATTGATCATAACATACAGCAGATTGTCTGGCTGTGACCTATTTCATTTGAAACACTTTTGTGTGTTATGCCAGTTCTTTTAAGTAAAAAAAAAAAAACATGATGGGTTGTTGGCTATTATCTTGAAGCTCTGTCCAAGTTTAATTGATCTATGATCATAATGTATATTGGCGGCTGACAAGAATTCAAAATAACCTACTCGTTGAAGGTTGTCATCTTCCCTTCAGCTGTCTAATTTTGTGACACACTGCAGCTGATCCAGCACTGGGCTGTGTTCCTCTCCCATGCAACCTTTTTAACAAGAAGGGGAGAAAGAGATCACAGCCGATGAAATGCATCTTATGCAGTTGTCAGAAGCCTCCCAGCAGTGCAGCTGGGCCCCCAGCCTTTTTCCAGTGACAGCCCCATCACAGTAAGGTCACCATCACCATCACAGTGCAGTTAATGCTTCCCAATTCACCCAGAGTGAAGAGACTGACAGACCACTCTGGCTAGGAATTTTGGGGAAAAGATTTTAAACTTTCAGTTGAGGGGATAAAAAGATTCAGATCTTCTCACTAAATGCTCTTAACAGTGAGTGGGGTTTCTATGGGAAGGGCAGGGGAAATCAGCAGAGAGACTGGCTGCAGGAAAAGGAACAGAGAGACAGCTTCATCTCCATCTACCTATAGCTGCCTCTGAGAAATGCTCTTCAGGTTTTAAAATAAAAATAAAGGTTTCAAAAAAAGGTGGAGAACTACGCCTCATGAGTAGAGGAACTTCCCCTTTGTCTTTCATTTTAAGGCACAAAACTCCCACAGGAATGATATTTAAGGACTAGCCCTCCTGGTGGTAATTCCTAATGGATAGCTCCAAGGCCACACTGCTCAGTAAGCTGGTTTGGAAGCAGGCTCTCTTCTCAGCTGTATAACATTACCTACGCATTGTAAAGGAATCCTAGGCATCTGAATGCATGACATCTGCTTCTGAAATGGGAGCAAAGCACCTAAAAGCTAAACAATCCTTTGTTCTAAGACGTGACCCTTTTGTGGGTTCAGCTTCTTGGAACCCTGAATTTGAAAAATGAAGAAAAACATCAAGGAACTACTTGTTGGTTTATTAATATATAATTAACTATTTACCATACGTTGAACCATGAATGGGTGTCACCCCGTGATCTCCATGTTGCAGAAGCATGTGCTTTTAGCTATCATTCTGTCTTCGTTAGAAATATAGCATGTGTATCATATAGCACACTCATCGAGAATCTTATGGCAGGGTCAGATTGCAACTACTTTGGCAGCGCCTGGTCAGTCTACATGCAATTAATTGAGTCATTGCACATACATGAGCTCCAGCAGGCCTCAGATATCTTGAATTCATCAAGTAAGCATGTTACCTGGCTATTTCTCTGAAACTTTTGAATACTGCCACTTCTGTTTTTCTAAGAGGCTTCAAAATATATAGGGGTCCTTCACAAATGCACAGCACCAAGAAAAGTGGCATGGGATGATAATAGGAGGTTCACCATTGTCTTATATATCAGAATACTGAGTTTAAAAAATTGCATTTATAGCATTTTACAATGCAAATAGTCAGGGTAAGGACTGTATTTATGATCTCATTGAGTCATTGTGTAGTTCTTTATTTATGCATATGGAACACAGAAGACGTATTTGCAACTATGAATAATGTTTCTAGGATAGTTTCCAGAGAAAGCTTGTTTCAATATTGCAGGCTTCTATGACTGCTAACATCAGAAACATCTTCAGAAGTAGTCAACCAGCCACAGATCTAATTGCCATAGCTGAAAATAAATGTAATTTAAAATGTGACACAGATGTATCCAGACCATAGACGCTAGAACATATTTCTGTAATCTTCTGGCAATTTAGCAGTCATGCACTAACATCACTGTTGGAATTAGTGAGAAAAACTCTTTTCAGCAGGGCAAGACACGGGTAGGTTTCCTGAAATTCAGTCACAATTTCTGCAAACTAGAGTGCAGGAAAGAAAGATATTTTAGTTCGTTCCCTACTATGCAGAAACACAGAACCAAGGGAAAACAAGTGTACAGAATGTATTGTAAACAACAACATTCGGTTGGCCTATGAATGTTTCTTGGTTTTCAGCAACAGTAAGGAACTGAAATGTAAGACGAAAGAGAACTACAAGAGGTCACACAGCTTACCTCTGTGCACTGAAGTAGGATTAGATACACATACGCAGGTTCTTGACTAATCTGTTTTTGAAAACATTAAGTATGTGTTTTTACGCAGCTCTCTTAGGTAGCCTTTTGTGACTTTAATTATCCTTACAGTTATAAAGCGTTTTCTAATATATAGCCTCAATCTTCTTTGCTACCAATTAAGCTGATTACTAGTTGTTCTACCCCCCTAATAATACCACTCTAAATATAGCATAAAAGATAACCCACTTTAAAATATCACATGAAGCAAGTATCGTGGGCAGAACCATTTTTCTAATGCATTCCTCAAGATAAGCACTGATTGAGATAAAAATAATTCAGATGTAGTATATTGTGTGACATAAGAAGATAATTCAGGAAATAAGGCTTTGTAATACATTATCTGGGTTTTTTACTTCCCACCAGACAAAAATTTCCCTTAGCTCCCTTTTCCTTGACGAAATATAATTAACTGCCTATATGAATATCTGATTTCTATTCCTCTGTATTTAATTTTTGGAAGAAAATTATGTAAAGATCCTGGAGTGCATTTTCATACAACCTTCAGAATTCATGGACAGACTGTATTGACAACCATCCAGAGAACAGACTGAAAAGGAGAACTTAATGTCCTTAACATGGAAGCAGAATATAAATATTAATGTAACCCATGTCACACCAAAGCCCAATATTAAAACAATGTAATATTAAACAGCATTGGAATACTGGAGGAGCTGTTGACTAAGTACAGCCTATTATACAGGCAGCCACGTTCACCTTCTTATGGTGTTCTATGATGTCTGAAGACAGATCCTTCCGTATAGGAGTTCCTGTCTTAAAACATATAGGTGTGTAAGGATATAGCCCTTCCAAATGAGAAATGTAAGTATGCTTTAGCACACTGTCCTATTTTAGACAAACTGTGGTGACATGGCAGCTGTTCTGCAGGACACAATGTTTTTATATATATGTAACTGTGGATTTTGGAGTAATATGCTGGTAATGTCTTCTTGGTGGGATTTACTGGTGACATGACAGATTTATAGCCAGGAACAGATGTTCCTTGTTCCTTAATAGCTGTAGAAGAGTTATGTTTACTGGTGAAATTGCAAAATTATCTACACATAGTGTAGAATTAGATCCATTATTATTAGAAATGTACTTTCGTTGTGTGATGTTTGTGCTTTTTAAATATTGGGGCAAATGAAAATAAGTATCAGTTTGGAAATTTTCACTTGAAAATGCTTTGAGGAAAAGAAAAACAAACAAACACAAACCAAACCAAACAAAAAAAACCACAATCAAAGATCAAGTTAATTTTTTTTTCTCTTGCTCTCTATTTGTGAGCTATCATCCTTTAATCCATCCTAAAAAAGACAGAAGTGAAGTCATTCCTCCACCAAAACTCTAATTATTAGTTTATTTCATCATGAAAATATAATGGAATGTAAAATACAAAATACTTTTATTTCATGGAGGGGAGCGGTGCTTCTCTCAAGCTAAAATTTTCACAAAACAATCTGAGAGTAAATAATATTTATTTATAGGCTTAGGAAAAAACATGACAGTAAAACATAATGAATATAGGGAACTTTGCTGCCTGTATAATAGGCTACACTTAGTCAACAGCCCCTTCAGTATTCCAATGCTGTTTAATATTACATTGCTTTAATATTGGGTTTTGGTGTGACATGGGTTACATTAATATTTATATTCTGCTTCCATGTTAAGGACATTAAGTTCTCCTTTTCAGTCTGTTCTCTGGATGGTTGTCAATACAGTCTGTCCATGAATTCTGAAGGTTGTATGAAAATGCACTCCAGGATCTTTACATAATTTTCTTCCAAAAATTAAATACAAAGTTTAATACTTTCTTTTCTCAAGGAGGAACTGATAGCAAAGCAGAAAGAGATATTTCCTTCTGATGCCTTTCTTTGAGGAGGCTTCTCCATTTTGCCTTGTTTAGTCTAAGTGTTCTCTTTATTACAGAGAAGAGAAGAGAAAGAAAAAAGCTAAAATCTTTTCTTTAATGGTACATAAATTTTTCCTCTACACTGTCTTGTGGTGACAAATTCTGCACTCCAACATAACGTAAGTCCCCAAGGAAAAAAACACACAAACAAGCCTTACTAGTATCACCCCTCTGGTCTCCAAAAAAGGGAACAAATCTAATGACTCAGATAACTTAGTGTTTTCTTAAACTGGTAGGTTTAGTCAATGTTTCAGGAAAAAGTTCCTAATGAGATCAAAATCTCTTACATCCAAGGCAGTTCACCTAAACCAGTCCAAGGTCAGTGCTGACTTAAACTTATATGATGAAGCTGAAATAGTTAGTGGCCTTGGTGAAATATCATTTCACTTCAAGGAAGTATTTACTGGGCATATTTCTCTACTGTATAACTTCCCATCAGAAGTGCCATCTTGGCACATGACACAAAGCACCCAGCACCCATGGGCACTGGAAGCTGGAGACAGATTTGGCTCAGTCAGCCTATATTGTGCACTGCTGACCAGAATCTGCGGTAGATGTTGCTCACCTCGCCCAGTAATATTTTACTTGGAGTCTGCAGACCATGCTTTCTTGTAACATCAGGGAGTCATCTGTGATAATTGTTATCTTCAGTTCAGTGTTCAGGCTACCTAGGGTTAGCTTTAATGGCTGAGCACTGTGTGAAGGAGGATGGGGCAATGAAGAACCAGATTAGCAACAGTATTGGCAAGAAACACTTTTAGCAAAGGCAGCAGAGTAGGTAGGTAGGGCTAGTAGGGAATATTAGGCATAGAAACTCTTGGTCACAGTATATTTTAGTTTAACCCCAGCCAGCAACAAAGCACCACACAGCCACTCGCTCACCCTTCCCACCCCTGGTGGAATGAGGGAGAGAATCAGAAGGGCAAAAGTAAGAAAACCCATGGGTTGAGATAAGAACAATTTAATAATTGAAATAAAATAAAATAATGGTAACAACAACAACAAAAATAAATAATAACTGTAGTGAAAAGGAAAACAACAAAAAAAGAGAGAGGAAGAAAACCCAGGAAAAACTAGTGATGGAACCACTCATCACCCACTGACCGATGCCCAGCTTACCCCTGAGCAGCAATTTCTGCCCCCTGGCCAACTGTCCCCAGCTTATATACAGAACATGGTGTTTTATGGTATGGAATACCCATTTGGCCAACTTGGGTCAGCTGTCCCATGTTCCCTTCCAGCTTCTTGTGCACCTGGCAGAGCATGGGAAAGTGAAAAGTCCTTGACATAATATAAACACTACTTAGTAACAACTAAAACACAGCAGACTAATACCTTCTAAAAAATGTGTGGTGTGATATTCCCTCCACACCAAAGTAGGAATCTGTCACCGTAGTCCTACTTCCAGCTAGTCTGTCCCTGCGCTTTCAGGGTATATACACAGCAGAGGCTATGTTAGTCTGCCCCTCTATTTTAGCACAGCAGTCAAAGTATCCCTTACTTATCTGAGGAAGTGCTATAGGATTTATTTACAGCTCTGTATAGAGATGAATTTTAACTCAGCAGCACTTAGCATGTAGCTATCTTCTGGGTAAGTGTCCCAGAGAGATGGTGACTGCAAACCCTTTCCCTTCTCCATTAACATTTATGGAATCAAGATTTAGTAGTTAAGATTTAAACCTTGCCTAAGACTTAAATGGTAAAACAATTATACTGTTCTGTATGGCTACACAATTTTCAAGATGTTTCAGGAAAACATCTGAGCTTGGCTAGGACATGAGCATTATATTATTGGTACACTCCTTTATTTTTACCCTTAATGTGTGCATTTGGAAAAAGACTATGTAAATGAGAGAGAAATTGTATTTTTTTTATTACTTTATGTTCCAGAGTCCTTACAAGTGGAAAGGGTTCTGAGGTTTTAAAATGTTGCTAGCTTATATTTTTTTAAATTCATTTACTCACATATTTATCTGCTCTGTAGGAAGCTTCTCAGAGCTCAATCTTCTGAGAGTCAGATTTTGCCCTTTTAGCCCTGGGATTGTTAATGAGTCCAGGTGACTTAAACTGTTTTGAACAACTCTTTTCCCTTTCCTCCCAGCCTGAAGAAGAGAAAAGTATTTTCTATTTTAATAATTGTGCTTATTAGGCTTCTTGGGGGAAGACAATCTGAAGCCTGTCTGTACGATGAGCCTCAGAGTGACAGGATGCTTCTGCATTAACTCTGTAGATTTTGTCTAAGCTCATATTAAAATCTTTCAAGGAACTGAACACGAACTGCCTTCTACTCGAAACTAGCTACACATACATGCCTGTGTGCATAGGCATACACACATATTCATATATATATATGTATACACACACACATGCACTTCCCATTCACAAATATGTAAATCTGATACTTCTTTCTCTCCACACTTCTGTTCTTGCCATCTCAGGTATTATTTATACTGAATTTCTTCATTTCTTTATTTCTTCATTTATACCAGTTCCCAGAAATTCTGTCAGGATTATGGAGTTTATAAATGTCTTGATGATTAGTTTATATTGTTTACACAAGTATCTATGTGGATCTCTTTATGAGTTAATTATCCACAGTCTGTTAGATTAAGTACATTATTAGGTACTGATAGGATTAGGTACATATTAGGTACTGCAGGGGGAATGAAGGGGTTGGGTGCTTTTTTCTGCTTATTTGGGTTGGGTGTTTTTATGTAGTCCTTATTAATATTTTACATTTTTCTTTAAAAAATCCTCTGTAAACACCAATGCCATAATTTTGTCTAAAGAAAAAAATCTGTTTCCCTTACCTGGGAAGAGCAATTTTGCCATTTCCAAGCAGCGCTTCAACAAGATTAGCCTGGAAGTGGAGTTACACTCTCTGAGAAAGGAACTCAAAATCTGAATTACCGGATTAGGTCATTGATACAAAAGCGGAACTTTATAAGATTGCATAGAGAAGATAATTCCAATTTGTCATGTTTGAGGTCCACTGGTAGTGTGGTCAGCAACATCTCTTCCTTATGGAGGGCAGTAGAAAGTTTGAAAAAAGTATGGACAGCAAAATATCCTGTCTAAATGAAAGGGAGCAGGAGGAGTAGGGCTGCCACCCCTGCCATTTCAGTCTGTATTTCACAGAGCAGAATGTTCTGAGACCTTTTTTTAAATTCATGACAGTCAGCTAATCATCAAACTAGCTCCCATGCACCCTTTTCCATTGAAATGACCATAAGCTATTACAAATGTAGCTGCAGGGTACTCACTGGCCAACTTCCCAGTTGCCTCTGCCATCTGTCTGAAATTCAGCCCAATGGAAACAGGAGGCTAGATAGAAAAGACATTAGTGTCCTGTATTTTAACTTGTTTGTCATATTATTAACCAACACTTCTGTAAACGGTAGAAATCATCCAAAGGAGAAAAATCCACAGCCAGATCATGCTTTAGACCTAAACTTTTCCAAATTTAGCAATGTTCCAGTCTGTGGTTTTGATTTGGATCCAGACGAAATTAACATATGTTTAATAATAGTCACAAAGGCTAACTAAAGATCTGTTTGTGCTAGTAACGGCAACCCTTTTACTAGAGTTGTTCAAGCAGAAAAATTCATTAATTGCTATATATAAAATATTGTGATTTGTTATACTTCATGATGTTACATCATTCATTACTTATGAAGCCCTACCAGCAATTGGGTGTCTATAAATTTGCCAGGTTTTGTGCTCAGCTTAGCATTAAGTAGTTACTGGTTGATCAAAATTCAAACTAGAAATTGTGTGTTGCTTTTTATAATATACCAAATTTGGGAGAATAAAGAGTAGTATGTGACTTATGTTCAGAAACCGAGCATGATAAGTCATTTTCTCAAAAATTTGCAGAGTATTTCCAAATGAATGCAATTGTAAGACCATAATGGTTGGCTAGGAAGTAAGTCACTAACTGAAGTCAGCATCCTATCTAGCAAATACAAATTCTGCTGAAGATGTTAATGCATTGCTCTACCATATTGCTGCCAGATTATGCTACAATCATTCAGATTAAACTGTTTTACAGTTTCAGCTGGTTTTTTTTTCTAACATGCTGCAAAACTATCTTCATGAGAAATGTTAGAAATTAGGGATAATCTGTTCATAAAAGAAATTTTAAAGTCAAAGAAAAGAAGGTAATATTGTATCAGTTTAACAGCTGGAGATGTGACATCTTTGAATCTCTCCATCAGAAGAAAAGGGGGAAGCTACTTTGCAAAATAACGACCTGGACTACTCCTACTTAGAATATTTTTCTGCAACAAAACAAGGAGAGTAGAGAAAACTTACAATTCCTCTGGAATTTTCAGCACAGCTGCCAAAGAAAGAGAGGCTCATGAATTACATATAACATATGTAGTATGAATGAGATCATTATTTTATATATATAAAATGAAAGCAGGTACAAAGTTTCACTACCAATCGAAAGGCTTCAAATCCACTTACACATTTCCTATAAAAACTGAAAGTGGTCCAGCAATGGATTAGAAATGCTTTGAAGAGCAGACACCTTCAGTCTTAACTGCAAAAGAGTTGAATAGCATGATTTTTCAGGTTAGAGAGATTTATCTTTATTTTTCATGCCTTCATATCTGTCACTTAAACATCTCTCTAGTATTTGTTCTCATGGTCTCAAGTTAGAGTATTTTAGCTACAAAACTACTGTAGATAGGCTGAGAAACTTTCTTGCTCATCTGGTTTCGCTGCTTTAATATATGCTGCTCATATGTACTGCTTTAGGTTGAGGTTTTTCTCTTTTTGTCTCTCTGAAAATGGTGTTCCAGTGATGTAACCCTGGCAGTAATTTTGGTTATATGGATTGCCTTCTCAAAATGTTTAATTTTTTTGGCATTACATTTCTTGAAATTGCTTTTTTCCTGACTGTGCAGCATACATTACCACATACGACACCACCGAAGCACACTATTTTGACTGTGAACTCTCATAGCTGCAGAGATGTAAATATAATACATTCATCTTTTTTACAGAACCTCTCAAAGAGCTGATAAATTGATATTTGTGGAGAAGGCCATAGGAGGATTAATTTTTATGCACATTAGTCCTTGTCTTTCATTAATCTGGCAGCTGCAAAGATCAGCCTTGTGTTGTGTAGGTTGGTGCTGCACATGAGAAGCAGTACCTAAGTTGTTACCTGGCTGATTTTGAGAAAAGTTCATTGAACAATACAGATGTTTTAAGAAATATCATTGAATAAATAGCTACCTGCTTTAGGCATAAAAGAGAACAACTGACATTTCTGAACGAAATAAAAGAAAAAACTTTCTTTTTAATTTTGTATGAAAGTAAAATTTAGAGAGGAATTTCTGTGTTCTCCTTGCTTGAACTGTATTGACTGTGGGGTAGACTATTTTGGTTAAATGGTACACTATTTAATTTTCAGTTTTATCTCATTTTAAGTGATGTCTGTCATCTGAGCTACCCTCATCTCTCTAGGGCTAAAGGGAACACCATTACTGGATGCCTGATGTCTTTCTGATTCACTGCCAAAAATTACACATACTGGGGAACATGGCCATAGAGGACAAGAGATATTTAATTCCTATTTAATTTCTGTGGGAACAAACTGGGTCTGTGCTTCTTTTTTCCATGCTATGCCCCACAACTTCACTTTTGCAAGTTAGTAACTTGAGGTAAGATAACTCCAAAGAGGATGATAAACCAGACAAATCATTGAAAAGCTAGAAAAGTCCCATAACAATAAGAGAGACAATCTAGTAATAGCAGTTAAAGATTGGCATATTAATCATAGAGATCTTTCAGGCAAAGAGGAAGGCAATTAGTGAAAGCTCCAATTCCTATGGATATGATGGTCATAACCAATATCCTGGCGTGTCAGGACCCTTCAGAGGGTTATCACAAAACTTAGGCTGTGATGCTGATTGCTAGTTGCCTTCAAACTCAGATAATGAATCTCAAGAGTTTATTTCTGTGAAAGGACCACTAAGGATGCCTTGCCCAGGTTGATGTCTCTGTATATTGCTGTAGAGATACCTGATGTCAGGAGTATAGGCTTGATTCAAAAAATAGTCAGAAGCCTCTGAAAGTATGTGATATATGCCACCTGCCAGGAAAAATCAGCCCCCACAACACCAGCAGAATTCCAGCTAAGTATGCTGTCACAGGACAGTGGTTTTATAGACCACCAATAGAAGGTGTCCAGGATGAATCTGACTGGGATATGGAATTCCCCATATTTGGTACCAGGAAGTTTAAAATATGTTGCTTCCCATTTTCTAACATACTGAGATGAATAATGAGGTAGTGAAACAGAACTCAAATAAACAAAAACTAAAAGAATCTGTGCTAATATTGACTCTTAGCAATCCAATTATCAATTTTATTAAAGCACATGAAATAATGCAGTAATTACATGCTAAATGCTGGTGGAGTCTAGGAAAGCAGAGTAGCCATAAGAAACAGAAGCACAACATGTGGAATACGCAGATGTGAATGTAAAAGTGTTTTATGCATGTGAAGGACTTTTCCATTTTCAGTGGCAGACTGTTGTAGTTGTGACCATCTAAGGATACAAACAAAACCAATTTGTATGAGAAGAGAATAGCTTTTTTTACCACACACTGAAACGATCTGTCAAAAATCTAGATGACTGAAAAAGAACTACGTTCTGTGTGTATCTTTCCAGCATCTTGAGGCAATATAAAGATAATAATACCTTGCTTTGTTTTACACAGTGCATTGTGTTCATCCTAACCATGTCAGCCATCTTGGGTTTGAATGTAGCCATATATTTTTGCTAAATACGGATTGAATTAGAAAAAACATAAGCACAAAATTGATTAGTTAGAATCAAAACACTGGTAATAAAAACGGAAAATAGGATAAAAATAGGAAGGCTGTTGGCTATATGGAAATTTCCTGGGTAGTAGCGATGCAGTGTTTGGTTATATGCAGGGTAAAGCATGTATCAGTTTCAGGAAGATAGGACCTCATGAAGCTCAGGGTGATGTTACATGATTGAAAAGATCATCCACATTTTATAAATGAAAATGTTTTAATGTGAATAGAATTGCTGGTTTTCTAGGCATTTCTTGCTTGTGTATTTGAATTATTAAATGTATACCATGGTTCTCATGCTCTTCAGGGCCCAGCCCGGACAGTGCAGGAAGCAAGCATCTTTTTGTTGAGCTGGGGCATTGGTAGGCAAACACTGTCAACAAAACAGAAGAAAATATGCTTCCTTTTTTCAGCTAGAAATATTCTGGCTGGTTCACTTACCTTACAACTCCTACCCTTGGGTAAATCACAATTTCTCAAGTAACAATTGAAAAGCTGGATCTTCAGTTGAGTGAAAAAATGCATTCATACATATCTTGCTCTCTCTGTCCCCCACTTTCTCTGAAGCATTTCCTTATTTCTCAGAAAGATTCTTAAAATTCACTTTTTATGTATTGGTATTCAGAGATTTTCAACATCATATTCTAATACAACTGTATTAACAGACTTAATAATTTTATTTTCTCCTAGGATTACCCTATGGATGTTCAGATCTTAGACGTAGGCCTGTCTCACTCAGTACTTAGGTTGTTCCTCCATATGTACTATCAGTAATATAGGTATGCCTGTGTAAATATGTTTCCCTAGACTGTAACATATTTTCTATGATTTTTTTTAAATTTATTATACATTTAATCCAGTTATCTCCATAGACAATCATGTAATAATGCTCCAGCTTTCTCTGGGTATTTTTATGGAGTATAGTGGTATTTCCCACCCTCTAAAGCCTTAATAATTGTGAAAGGATCACTTAAGCTTTCACACTGACAAGCAAAACATAAGAACATGTACAAACAGCACTTTATGAAATTGATGGTGATGGTGGACAAACTAATGGATCTGATTTTAGATGAAACAGCTATAATGTATTCATATAATCAGTGTGTTGTTATATGGCTTATCACGCGTTAAGTACACACCAATTGTACCTTGGCAGCCCACCCAGTAATTACAGTTTCCAGTGGATTAAATGTGAAACTATTTTTTAATACAAAAGGGAAAGGAAATTAATATCTGAATGTGTATGGATAAAATCACAGATTGAGCTCTAGTCTCAAAAGTCTGATTCTAATTAAAAGACAGTATCTTCAGTTTTGAAATGTTGTTCTTAAGTAAAAAGGCTTGAGAATGGATTTGCATTAGAACTTATATGCACATTGCACAGCATTAATATGATATCATTCTCTGATTTTGTGGGAAAAAAACAAATTTAGCAACAGTGCCAGGATGTCATAATGAAAAGACTGAAGAAAATATAAGGTTATCTTTGGAATAAGCAGTATATACATTATTGGGTTATTTTACTCAAAGTGTCTGTTATGGTAGCTAAATATTTCTTTTAAACAATCCCTCCAACATCAGCTTCAGTGTCTGACATATAAAATAATCCTAAATTCACTGACATACAGGAAACTATTTCTGCCTGTTTTTATTTGTAATGTATTCTCTTAGTTAAATCTTTCGTTTCTTTGAAGTTATACGCTACCCTTTACCAAAACTAATTCAACACTTCCAGAAGGAGACTTTTTTTCTTAAAATTCACTTGGCGTCACTGTATAGGTTATAAAATATCCAGGAGAATGTCAGAATATAGTAAAACAGTGTCTCTTGTTAACTTTCATATTGCACTTTGATCTTTGTTGAGTGAGGTCAAAACATTTACTGCCAATTTCAGTGAGGATGAGTGGATGGCCACAACTTGTTTCAGCCATGTCTTCAGTCTAAAATTGAACAAGGTGATGTTGACCAGCAAGTGGATGAAGTTACGTGGGTATTGACTTGCCTTTTGTACGAGGTTTTATTTGTTCCTCTGTGAAGAGAGTAATCTCAAAGCATTCTGGATTTCTTTTCATTCCTTTGGACTTCCTGTATTGCCAGGTAATTCTAAAATTTGATTCCTTCTTCCAGATCTAACTAGTGAGAATTGTGATTTAATCCCTTCCAGAGCAGACAGTTAAAAAGTCCTCCACCTATTACTGCTGTAGAGTTGCCTAGACACTCCTAGGCCTTAAAAGCCAGGGCAGACCAAAGAGAATTTTTTTCCTTGTGCCCAACTCTCTAGTTGGTGCTAAGTCAGTTTGGGATTTAATTCAAGTTTCTGATCCACATCCCTACAGCTCCTTCTAGTAATACCTCTCTCTTTCCACTGAAAAGAGGATTTGGCTTTCAGTTCAGTGGGCAGAATTAGCAGCGACAAGATGCATTCTGTTGAGAGAGCCCTTGAACATGGGATTCACTGCAGCTGGAGATGCATCTGAGCCAGTCTTGACTCCTGTAGGGTAGGATAAAAGGCTCATCTCTTTGTTCTGCTTTTCCCCATCTTGGATTGTACACTGCTCCTAGCAACACTGTTTTGGACTCTGCCTTGTTTTGTTCCATCTTTTAAATGAGCTGCTACACTATAGGGCCACATACTGAACTTTACTTTGGTGTATAATATGAAAACAGTGACAGCCACCATAGAAAGGAAAAGCAAGAGAAGAAATACTTTACAGGACTTCCGTTTAGTTATGCTACATTTGGAGACTTATTTGTAAAATTTGTAAAGGCATGATTCATACACCAACAGTCATTAAGCATTTGTCACATATGGTTTATGAACAGTCAATACTTAAAAACAGACTAAGTTTTTCAGGTGTAAATAAAAATCAGTGCCCTCTTTCTGACAGCTGTCCTATTGATTGCAGTTGTTAAAAGTGTATTTATAACTCCATCAAGTACAGAGATTACAAGAATATTCGGCTGATCTTTGCAAGATTGTTATGGCAGTATTTTTCTAGTCTATGTGCATACCAAAGAATGATGAAGGTTAGACTGGAAGCATGATGGAAAGAGAATGATGTGGAAAGGGGAGATTGAAACAATCAGTCAAAGAGAGGATGAAATCAAGGAGACGAGCATTTAGAGAGAAAGTTAGGGTGTGTTACAGAAAGGCATAGATGGAAAATAAGGAAAAGGAAAAGTTATTGGATGAATAGGGCAGATGATATAGATCATGAAAAAGGCACTGGATTTTTCTTGCCAATGGGCCCAAAATTCTCTTGCCAGCTTTGATTGTCATCAATAAAACTGCTTCCTCACAATTAGCATATGTATCTGGAAGCCAGCCACACTCCTTGTTTAACCACAGTACATGCTTTGGAAATTTCATTGAAATGTCAGAACTGCCTGTTTGAATCGAATTGGATTCTATTTAACTGTTTGCTTTTATCTAAGTCAACCTGCAGCACCAAAATAGCTGCTGATTTTTCTAACTTTTAACCTCTTCCTCTCCATTTCTTACTTTCTACAATGTCAAAATGCATTTTGGTTTTGTTATGTGACTGTCTCACATGTACATACGTGCACACACTAACAAAAGGGGGAAGGAAGAATGGAATTTTGCACCATGCTCCTAGTTGGCCTGAACTCTGTGTTTAAAATTTACTAATAGCATAGCATTGAACTATCACATGTAGCAGGACAATGATCCATAAAATGCTCTTTCCAGTCCTCCCTTTAGATCATCTAACTCTGTTGCTCATGATTACCCAGATGTCCCAACACATAGTTAGAACTGCCTCTCTCAGCTTTTTGTCTTGTACCCTTTTTAGGTTTTCTTAGAGCCTCGTGGAGGGTAGACCCAAATGGGTTGCTTACATTTTTGCAGATCTAACAATAATATCCATCAGTTTTCTAGAAAAACTCCTTTAAAATATCTTTTTATACTCATCCAAATATTTTAGAACTACATCAAATCTTGAAGGAGTTTGTTAGCTCTTCTTCAGCAACCATTAAATAATCTGTATGCATCTTACTGGAATAATTTTCAGATCCTTATCTATTAATAACTGGAAAAACAGCTGGCCCCAAAGCTACACCATATGGCAGATCCTCATAGTGACACAAGTGCTTATGGTGATATAATAATGAATGAAAAATGAAAAGATTAATTGATGATATATAGCATAGCAGACAGTCTTCAAGGGATCACCATTTGTATGGATCACGCAAACAGTGCTTACCCAGCTGTTCAATACAAGGACAAAATCTTTCATTGATGCTTATCATTATGGATGACCATAGTTTGGAGTAGTACCAGTTGAGCAGGCAGCTCTGACTAACTTCTTGTCTCCAGAATAACCTCAATTCCATTGTTCCTCTTTGGTTTTGCAAACTACATGGTTTCGAATAACATAGGAATGCAGAGTAATATAACATAGAGCCCTTATTGTGCTTATTCCTTTTTTACCACCTTCCTGCTAAAGATTTCTTGCTTCAAGACACGCCTTGCTTGTTTTAACATCTAAACCTCTTTCCTGCTGGTTCCATTATATTTCATCAGCTATGCTTTTACTGCTTCATCTCTCCCTTGGTGTCCTCTTCAGCTTTTTGTTCTTTCTGTCAACTCACAGTATAAAATGAACTACAAATGTTGCAATGTTAAGCATCTTTAAAGCACCCAGAAAACATAGATGCTTTCTCTGACTTTCTTTCTCTCCTTGTCTCTAAACTCTTACCATCTGTAGTTCTTCCCTTACCTGCTATGTGTTCTTTTCATCATTTTCCTCACCTTCACTACCAGAGTCAATATCTTCATCTTCTTTCCTTGACATGTCAAGTATCTGCCAGTCATGTGCTTCCCTCCTTCTGCCCTTTCCATTTTTGTGTACCTCTGTAGTATGACTTCAGTAAGTCTTTTACTAGTGGTCATAATTATTTTCTTCTTCCACAAAAGTTTTCACTGCCACCCTTTAGTTCTCCTTCCTCATCTTACCTGATGCACAGAGTCACCATCTCTGTACCAACTGTCCTCTCTCTCCATTCACAGCTTGCCTCCTTGCCTTCAAACCAAAAGCTCAGTCTTTTTGATGTTTCCACAACAGTAACTTGTGCTTACTTCATGCTCAGCATCATGTAAACAGATCTCACATTCACTCCTATTGTCTAGCTTTTCTTTCTTAGTGCTTCTGTACAGTAATTTATCACTCAGGCACAGTATTCCAAACAATAATTTTCTTAGAAATATTAAATTCTCACTTCATGGTGTATATGAATGTGAAAATCTCAGGCTCTTCGCAGCCCTGGATCAATAATTCCAGCTTCCTGCTCATTACTCCTGACAGATGTTGTCTTTACCCGTAAGTGCCCATCTTGAATGCAGTTACAGGGAATGTTTTCCTGCCCATTATTTTCTGCTTTCATCTTTGTCCAACATTATGAGTTTGGTCTTTGGTTTCAGAACATTTCATGGGAAATCACCAGTTATCCTTCAGTTGTTCCTTTTCATATTTTCACCAGCAGTTGGTAGTTACATAGAAAGAAGCACCTTTGTGGTTTTTTCCTGTGATAGTTTTCTAATTATCCTCTGTGAAACTGTCTTTTAAGTTATTGCTTGCACATCACTCGCTGTTATCTGTGCCAGTCATGTGTGCATCCTGAAATCATATTATCAGGGAACCCCACTTTTATCTCTCTCATATCATTTAGCTGGTATGCACCTGTGAGGTCTCACCTTTTCATATGTCAGTGTTATGATTATTTCCTTTCCAAAGCTCTGTGTAAAATTTTGAAACCACTGAGGTGAGGACTTTCCCCCATAATGTAAGAGTAGCAGTATTCAATTCATACAGATTTAAGCTTCTGTTAAAAGAACCTCAGAAGACAGAAAATGGCTCTAAGGGGCTAGTGAAGGAACGAAGATTGCATAACATTGTAATGCTGACATAAATGTACACAGTTCAATACCAATCTCAGAAAATTTTGGATATACCAGCATTTTCAGTTTTTCACCCACATCTTGAAGCTTTTTTCTTTTTTTCAAAACTTCCTTTAGGAAGATTTTTGGGTTTCATTCAGGTAGAATGAACTTCTTGTGTTTGTGCTCAGTTCCATAACTATGAGCTGGTCCTTTGCTGAACCTTCATTAAAAACTACCTGTGTTGTTTGATAGTACAGCCTTCAGGATAGGAACAGACATTTCATTGTTTTCTTCTGAATTCCCTTTCCTGGTATTTTTAGTAATTCTTTTTGCTTTCTAGCTTAAATATCTTTACTTTTTGCATAAATTGACCTCTGTTTCCTTTGGTACTTCTCATAAATTTATTTCCTTTTTTTTTTTTTTCCTTTTCATTCAGGTTAGCATGTGCAATCCTATGGTATTTTGCAATTCTGTCATCTAACTATTCACTATAGTTCAGGGTAAAATATTTTGCATGTGTTGAGCCTATCTTGTGAATGATGTACTACTCATTTTAATGTATTTGTCTAGCTGCTTATAGTCACATAGCCTTTTGTCTACAGATTTGATCTTACAGAGACATGCTTCTGTAAAAAATCTGTAGTAGTATATTTTCTGTTCTCTAAAATGAACTGTCCCTTAAAATCATCAATATATGTGGCTTCTCCATTTTTAACTGTCAGAGCTCTGTTATTTGCCCTGTTTTGCTAAAAGTAAGTTGAAAAGTCATATGTTGAAATATACCCCTTTATGATGTGACTGCATGATTAAATATTTTATATCAAGTGTTCTTTGGACTAAAACCCAGGTGTCTTCTTATCCCCATGCCAAACAGCGTCTCAGTGACCTCTGCTTTAGGAGTCAAAGATAACTCCATTTGCCTAAATTTTTTCCATTGAATTTATTTCTCCACCTTTTAGATTTTTACCCTTCTAAAATGAACATCACTGAACTGACCACACTCAAGAGAGTTGAAAAGGTGGTGAATTCATTCAGCTATATGCAGCAGCCCCCCAGGACTCAGTGGGGTAACCTCATACCCTCCCATGTCCATCCAACATCCCTTTGACAGCTCCCCATAAGTGAGGAAGAACGCTCAGCTGGTAACTTCCTACTGTTAAAAGTGACACTTAAGATTTTGTCCATTTAATCCCCCAATATCACTGTGAGGCATGAGTGTCTAGGCTTTCTTCGTATCCCAAGTGACGGTCTGAAGCTAGCATCCCCAGTGTTTGTTCAGTCAACCCTTTTTCCTCTATGTTTCCATGAGAGTACCTAGCACTTTATTTTATTGCTCAATTGTGCAGTAAAATGCAGCTGAACTTCAGATATATTTTTTAGTACAAGATACTTCCTGAATTTGGTCCACATAATTCAGGATGTTTTTTGTATGGCAACTCTACAGCCTTTTTGCAGAACTTCACTAAGACCCACTAAGAGCAGTTAAAGCAGCAGAATTCCTGTTTCCTTACACATATACAAATACATATTTGTATATGTTTTTGTATCTTTGTTTTGTCATAGAAATAACTTCTTCCTTGGGTTACTTAGTTTTTCCATTTTCAAAGTTTTACAATTCAAGGGGGAAAGAGGTGAAGATATACGAGGAGTGAGTCTGACCGGTTTTCTTTGCAAGGAGCACTGCATTTCAAAATGGAAAAAGCTCTTGGAAACATTCTGCTTTCCAGTTATTTACAGTGTCATTCATGTGCCTAAACAAAAAGCAAGCATTTAGTGCCAGTTTAGATGCCTTCAGGTGTCTAAGATATTTGCAGGACGATATAGTGTGACACAGGACTACCAGGCCCCCATCCGTCTGGAGCAGCAGCAGAAGTCCAAATGGAGTACACTAACAATTTTTAAATCATACCAGAAACCGTGTGCAGGCAGCAGAACTGCTCCCTTAGGATACACGCTGATTTCAGCATGAGAAGCCTTTGGCCCATACGCAGTGCTTTCTGTGCCCACCTTACAAAGTGGCACAGTTTAGCAAGAATAGATTTTTCATGTCAAACGCTGAGAATAGAGATTGACTGGAAGCATTGTGTTTCCTGTAGATCAGGGTGAAGTTGCTTTCAGAGCACCAGGGAGGGACATCTGTTTTTGGGAGTAAGTAAGCCTTTTGTGGGTCTCTTGCCTTAACTGTGAAATGTACAAGTATTCATTGATTCAAATATAATCTTCTTTTAAGGCATTTCACCACTGTTTTATCTCTAGGACTATGAATGTATTTTCCACAGTTTATATTTCACTGTCATGAATCTTAACAGTCCACCTAACTCTGGGAGCTGCTTAACATGTACAGCAAATTATACATTAGTCTGTGGGTTGATACTGTGAAACAAATTAATTGCGACCAATCCACATATAAGTATGTTGTGCAGAATTACTACAGAGCAAGTGACCATCCATGTGTTTGTGAGTTGGTACAGGATTACTGATGATCACTAAAAACAGATTAATCAGAATCACAAGGCTGTTTACATCTAGAATAAAACTGGAGAATGTTGATGGGATATCTGATCTATCTCTGATGAAAACCTGCTGATGTACAGAACACTTTGTTGCCTGCTCCTTTTATTATTGGACTAGTCTACTGTTTCTGAAAAGCATCCAAAAATATTACCATTTCTAGCAGACATTTACAAGAATATAAATTACCCTCCTATTTTGAGCTAGGAAATATCACATGTAGTCAAAAATAGTTGTCCATACTTCCTACTTTTTTTTAGGATTTTTTGTTGCATGCCTATATGGCCACTTGTCATTGCATGTCCTGCATGTCCTTTCATTTCATACTAAGCTTCTCCATCTGCATTAAAACTACAGTTTAAAAAACAGTTCAAAAAACAGTTCAGTTTTCTATCACCCATCTCACTCCTTTACTGCAATTACTTTTTATCAGGCCCTAAGACCAGATTTAGGACAACAGTCGTACTGTTTCAAGATGTAGCACCGTAGGAAGCTCCTACCCAAACATGTTGTCAAGGTACAATTTACTGCCTTTAAGCGCTGCATACAGGTATAAGTGGAGGATTAGGCTGCTAATGCTGGAAGTAAAAATAAACAGAATTAATGCAGAGACTAAGCAAGGTAAAACCAAAAAATATCTTCAAACAAGGTTAGATAACTTGAAACTTCTCCTGTGGTAAGTACGTATTAGGTCTCTCCAATCATATATATCAGCCTCCCTCTTTTCCCACCTCCCCTCTCTTCCCAAATACAAGTGAGATAATATTTTTTCTTCTGATAAAGAACCAGAAGGATCTTAGGACTAAGATAAATATAGGAATGTTTTATATCTCATGTATTTGAAAATGCCAGTCCACATTTTCTTAAGACCCCTGAGTCAGTCTGGGCTCTTAAATCAAATACTTTAATTATCAAAAGGCAATATCACTTATTATTCCACCTTAACATCCACTCTTATTTTCTTCAAGTTACATAGATTTGAGAAACACATAATTAGGGATACACAGCCTGCATACTTCTTGTGGTATGAGGGAATTAGCAAATGGAAAAAGTGCTGAGCAGTCCTGACTACATTTTTGCGATATATAGGGAGCTGTGCTGCAATTTTCTGTGCAAGGATACTTGTTTGATCTCTGTTCAGAGAGTGGGAAATTAAAGTTAGCAGAATGAGTGTTAAGAAAAATAATTTCTAGTTATTGTGAGGTATTTCGCTCTTTGTTACCAAAATCTAGACTTCTTGAAAGGCATTTTCAGTCATTCAAGACTAATTGCAGTATGCTTGCAGAGTGGTAATGTGAGAGGCCAGGCAGAGCGAAATCATGTTCTGCAAGCGCGCATTGTATAAGTGTCCTACTGTATGCAAATTAAAGGGAATTAAAGTCTTTACAGACATATAGCCTACATAAGTAGCTTATCATCATAGAAAAAAATATATGACGTAAGGACAATACAATCCTTGTCAAGCACCCATTGCCTGCCAAGCTGCCATGCTGAACTTGTATGCCTTCGTGCTTTCTGGACTCCAGACGAAGCCTGCACGTTGCCTATGCCTCTGGCTTTCCAGGATTCCTCTCGTTACATAGATTTCTCCTTTTAGCACTTAAGGAACTGAGAACAGTTGTCAGCTCTTGCAACTGGCACCAGTTTTTAGTAGCCTGTTCATAACATAAACACACCTTTTTCTGCAGTGCCAGCCTTGAAACTACTCTAGTTCAAATTTCATCCCTTTAAAGAATACAACAGTTGATGCATGTGAACCCAAGCTTTATGCTACTTGTGCCTATGCAAACATACTGTCCATTATTGGAATTCACTTTCATTTTTCAGCTGGGCTAAATTTGTGTTATTATTGTACAGTTTATCATAGCAGTTAGTTTTGTATTATTCCAGCTACAGCAATAATTCTGGGTCATTCAGGTTAACATGCAGTGTGCTGTGTGTGCTAAGCCTAAATGATCACTTCCACTACCATTCAGGAATACATAAAAATATAACAAGTTGTCTTATACTCCATCAATGTTACTAATAATTTCGAGCAGTTCATCTGCAAAATTTATGAAATATTAATCTTTTCCTTTCAGCCCTGCTATTCTTCATGCTGTAGTCTCAGAGTTTTTCGGGGACATAAAGGAGTTGAAGAGTATCTCTTTGCCTCCATCCATGGAGGCAGTGAACCGCCTGTTTTTACAGTGCTGTTCATTCGACTGCTCTGCTGGAGCAATAAGCTGCTGTTCCTCACCTGAACCCTGGCTGTTCTGTTTTGGAAAAGTTTGAAAGCAGATAAAGTCTGCAGTTTTTTGTTCCTCCTTTTTTAATATGAGACAGAAGTAGTCTTGAGCAAGTGGGGAAACGAAAGACAGGTATAATAATGAGCTTGAAAAAGGGATGGAGAAAATCTGAAAGTGAGGTTGGAAACTGGATTTGGGCGAGTTGTGGCTGAGGAGCAGACAGTAAGGAAGAAGGACAAATTTGCGTAATTTTGAGGGCACGTCACTTTCCAGAGAACATAATGATCAGAAAGAGGATTCAGTTCACAGTGCAACTCCTGGCGATGTTGCATTACTTCCCAGAAAAAAAAAAAAAAAAAAGTAGAGTCCAGAATGGGAAAAAACCCCTCTTTTTTTTTATTTGAATGGGTACTTTCAAAAGGCAGAAGTCACATAGGATTTTCATCAGTATTACTGTAGCATATCAAAAATATTTTTGAAAGATTTGTGGGAGTTTTGATAATTTAGAGAGCTGGCTAAAAAATGGCAGTTAGACATGTTGACTGAAGCAATTTCAGAATAGTTTTATCCGTTGTCTAGCTGTTTCTTCATATAACATATAATTAAATAACAATGCATCTGAATATGCAAAACTGCCTTTTGAAAATATTACTATCTGACCAGGGCCTAGCCTGAGCTGGAGCAATGGGTGAGCAGCACAAGAAGTTTTTCAGGACTAACATGCAATTAAAGAATGATGGTATCATAATTTTCTAGATTATGTGCTGTCATCTTCATGATGCCTAGTTTTGGTAGAAAGGTTACTGACAAGGTTCAGTTCACAGTCCATGTGAAATCATTGCATATATTTTCACATCCATTTCTGCAAACTAATCAAGCCAGAGAAAATCCTACAGTAATTTCCATGTGACAGAGACTCCTTGCAGCTCAACTACTTGAGACTCAAATGCATGAGAAGAATGCTAAACGAGGGATATAGAAAAATACATGTGTGAAAACATAAAAAGCTTTATAATTGTCTCTATTGGTATATTCCACATTGTAGTCTGTACCAATGGCCTACACTTACCAGGACTTCTTTTCTTGTGCATTTTTCTATGCCAACATGAAGTCAGAACAGAGCTGAAATACATGGCTGGAAGCAGTAGCTGGAAAGCACTTTCAATTTATTGAATCTCATAACTTGGCAGATACAAAGATTAAGAACTTTATGATCCCAATGAATTTACAATGATATTAAAAAAATAACATTTTTCCATTTTTCTTCTAACTCTCTTCCAAAAACAGGTGGTTATCTTACAGCCAAATAACTAATGTACATTAGCTGTCTCAATTTAAGATCCTAACAGAGACAAGGTGAAGTTAACATTACGGCCTGACCTCACCTACCTACATCATGGTCAAAAATTTCATTTCCATTAGGATTTGACAGAAAGGTAGCTAATGCATCCAGTTATCTCATTGTAAAAAAAAAAAAATGGTTTTTTGACAATGAAGATATAGCCTAAGTCTACATAGTAAGACAGATGGGGCTCGTTGTGCAAGTGAACAGGATTTGGTTCCGTATGGCTCTCTATCAAAGGAGCCATAAGCAGAATGGAGCAAAATAGCAGGAGGTAGCTGAAAAATATGAGAGGGACATTTGGAATAGAAGGAATGAATATCAGTAAAAGAGCAGGTTTATATGCTAATATTAATTTTGGAAAAATTTCCGCCAGCAGATGCATCTTGCTAAAGAGCTGTTTTCTTTATTGCAATAACAGATGTATATAATTGTACCCTGAGAAAATGGCATTGGCTAACATCAATCCCATATGCTTTTTGTTTTACGGTTAAAAAAAAAAAAAGGTAGTTATGCTCCAACCATTCTGCCAACATTGCCAAGCTTTCTTTTTAATCTAAAAGTTATAACCTGAAATGTTACCTGATTTAAATTTCAAATTCACAGGTCACTATAAACTTTTATAGTGGTGAACAGCTGTTCATGTGAGCTGTACTTAGCTGTAGAGCACCTTAAAAGAAAAACATGTCTGTGAACGTGAAAATTAAATCTCCATAGGAAATGCTAGGGGGCTACGTCTTTCAAAAATTTTCAAGTTTGCTATTAGTTTTGCTGTAATCCCTTGTTCTTTGTCCCCTGGCTTTACTTGAACCACAGACTACTTCTGATTGCTTTAGCAAGCAGTTTATTCAATCAGATGTAAAGTAGAATTGCAACATTTACATGGCTTTACTTATGTTTATGCGTTTCTGCACATCTGTGTAGATAGTGTCTTGCTCCAATGTATAAAGACTTGTACCTGGTAAGATGTCACTGCTACCATATTTGTACTTGATTAAATATCTCATGACAGTTAGCAATGATCATAACAATACAAAAATAGAAAGAAGAATATTGTCGCTAATACGCTTTTCAGGGACACATGCAGCTGTTCCTTAGCTTGTCAAATGAGGAGGAAAAAATAGGAAAGTGTGAGAGAGTTTGTAAAAAAATTTAGCTGTAACTTCATAATTTAGAAACAAAACCGTTGGCTACAAATATTTGTGTCCAAATTCTTCCCTCAAGATTACTGTATTTATAACTCCACAAATTGCTTTGGGTTTGTAGTGGTGAGCAGCAGATCAGAATCAGGTTCTCTGCATTTGTTTCATTCAGTTGGCTACAGGTATCACAAGTCTCAAAGCTACAAATAATTTCACAACTTGAGCTGAAGCATTATGGTTTGTTTTTATCTGTCACCGAAATGTATAGGCTCAGAATTACAGTTTGTGTCAAATTCATTGTATACATTCTAGTGTGTTATAAAACCAGTCTGATCAATATTTTTGTATGCTGAGAATTACTGGTAGCCTCAGCAGTCTTCATTTCAGGAGAAAACTCTGTCTTTGGCACAGTCTTGAGCATGAATTAATGACTCCTTCCCTCACACCACAGCCTGCTTTAGAGGATAGCAGACTGATGCTCAAGTCAGCAGCATTATCAACCCTCTTCTGTCTTTGTCCTTTCATATAGGGCAGGAAAACAGCATAAGGAATGCAGAGGGCTTTGTGAAGGAATAACAGAAGGAATAGAGAGGGTTTTTCTCAGGCCCAGCAATGTGCATGCACAGTGCAGAGCTGCCTGAACATAGCACTCTCACTCCATCTGGAAGGTTTCTGAGAACAAGCTTGGATATTGTTTGGAACAAGAATATTCCAGCATATGAAGCATCTTTGCAATGCTCTCCTTCTAATGGATAACATTCAAGTATTTCCGAGTGAACATTCCTTTTAAATTCTGCTTAGTCCAAATCAATAGACACTTGGGTGGCCACAGCCAGATGAAAGTCACTGGTCAAAGAAGGCCTGCTCATGTTCCTGTTTCAGTGAAAGCAAAGTTCAGGCTCTAATTTAGCAGAACCTATGGTGCCAACTCACAGTGTCTTCTCTGGCTCAAAACTGTTTCCGGTATATTCTGCGTAAAAAATTGTTTTTTCTTATCTTGGCATATTTTATAGGGATTTATAGGCCCATAAACATTCTTATTTTCATATCTAGTTTGATTAATTTTGCTATTGGAATAAAGATAGTACTCTCCTATTCTTATGAAGAGACACTGCATCGTCACCACTTTATCCTTCTGTCCCACTGCAGCTTGCTTCCTTACATACTGCTTTTCACCCTAGTGAGCTTGCATGGGAATCAAATTCCAGATGTAATTTAATTCTAGGTGTATTAACTGCAGGTACATTGCTCTTTAGACACTGTGAAGGACTGAAAAAAAACAGTGCTTAAGGATGCTAATGATGGGGCATGATTCCAGCTACTCTGTTGACACCTTTCTGTGATCTCGATCATCCCTTAGATCTCATTTACCACTTGACACCACCAAACATTTGTGCTCCCTTGAGGAGAGGATGGTATGGTGTGGAGGCTTTATCAAACAGTGATGGAAAGAAGGTAGGGTTGCTCCTGTCAGTGACATTGGCTAACAGTGTTGCATTATGACACCCTGACACTTTTCATAATATGATAACTGTTAATTAGCATCATATTGCAGAGTAACTTCACAAGCAAATGAGTTAGAAAAAGCCTGTTGGCAGGATCCAAAAAGGCATAACTATGGGTGTAGCACCACTGCCTACTGAAGATTTTATTCTGACGTTCCAGGCCTTGATCCCATTGTGATGTTGCGTTTTCTCAAGAGTCAAGGAGGAAAACAAAGCCACAAGATTCAGGTATGTATATTGTGCTGTCTGTCTTCCTACTATCATTAATTATCACTTCATTATTCTAAGTTCTCTTTTAGTTCCTTCCTTTACCTTCTGACCACCTGATCTATTTTCTCCTCCTTCCTCAATCCTTTCTGGTCTATCACTACTTTTTTTCTAAATAAGCGATGCTCCAAAACAATGTATGATATGCACAGTAGATCTCAATATTTGGAAGTCTTTGGTATTTGAGCATACAATTTTTCCATTAAGCTGTGGTGAGACCCAGCCATTTGCAACTTTTCATTTAAACTTATGTCCTGAATTCCCTTTTTAATATTTGCTGATAAAAGCAGAAATTCAAATCAAGCCAACAAAACAAGTCTTCCTTTAAAAACTGGTGGCCTTGAACTCCATCATCCCATTACCTCTTTTATTTCTGCTTCTAGCAAATATTGTAGAGATCATATTTTCAATCAGTTGCTTAGAGTGGTTCTTGGCTTTAGGTTGAAGGTCAGAAATTATCCCTCATTTACAAGAAATGACTTTTATTATTCCAACAGACATTGGTTTTGATGTCACTGAATAATGGGCCACTGAAACTCCAGTTTGCCTGTGTATAGTATGTTACGGTTGGCGTTTTTCATTAGGGTTGTAAATTGCTCTGATAGGAAAACCTATGTATACAACTAGCTCAGTTGTATATTAACCAGCAAGCTTTGCGCAGGCTTATTAAATATGACTGCTTTACCCTATCCGCCCAAGGTACCAGCTTACAAACGCTCAGATCCCTTGAGCATTACAACACCTCCCTTTTCACTAGATTTCTTGAGGCAGAAGAATTATAGCATGTAGCCTTTGTTATCCTGTTTCCTCTTCCCTAGGTACCTTCCTAAAATCTTAGGGCTCCCATTTTCCTGGGCTGAAATGTTCTGGGGAAAATGCCCAGGTGTATTTTCTAGCCATAAGATAATTCTATTTAACATTACCCCCCAGACCAGAGTGCCTGTGTTTTTCAGGGTGCCTGCTCAGGAGGGTGAAACTCTCTGCTGTTAGAGCTCCCCGGCTGTGGAGCTGTCACCTGCACAATACACCACTTGTGGCCTGAGGAGAGAAGATAGGCAAGGATGGGTACCAGCCACTTCTTCAGCTTCCCTTTCCATGCTGCTGCAGCACTTGTAGCATAACCAAAAAGCCCTGAGGGACTGGTCTCGGTTACAGCAGTCTGCCAAGCATGTCCTTTTTCATGGTTGTTTTGGAGGTGGTTCAGACAGATCAAGTCAAACCATCTGTTGAAATCACAGCTGTCTGCTAGCCTGCTAGCTACAGCTTGCCTCCAAGCAGCCCTGTTCTGGTTACTTTCATGTCTCTGGGGCCACGTTGCCCACACTTAGATTAGCAGGAGCTTCCTCTTCTCCCAGACAAAACAGTAAGCCCTTTTCAGTTTGGACACAGAAGTCCTTGCTTGGACTCAGACATCCCTGCCTTGCTTTCACACCTCTCATGCCCACCTCCCAACTGAGGGAGTATTATTTCATAATACTGAAAGGGCAGGACCTTCTTCCATATCCAGTGCAGTGCCAGCCAGTCTCCAGCACCACAGCATGGGCAAGACAAAGTTGTTCTGGTGCCACTCTAAAGGGATCTGCAGGTAGTGGCTTTGCAGTTCCTTTACATGCTGTCTTTAATGGACGACTCTCTTAATTAGAAGTAGAGCTTGCAGGACATTTTTTACACAGTCCTCATGCTTTTCCCTGTGAAAAGACACTGAGAAAAGCAAATATCCTCCTTTTTTCCCAATGCATTGCTTGCAGAATTGCAGAGAAGCTAATAACACCTAACATGTTAGTGGGAGGTTGAAACCAAATTCTCTGCTCTTAAAAGGCCTTAATCAACATGTCAGACGTGTCAGGAGTTGAGTCTGTGTAGACTTCTTTCTATAATCCTTCCCCATGTAAGGAGCAGTCCTTTCTCATGCAAATAACCCCCAAAGCCTATTAGGTTTCCTGAATGAGTAATGCCATCAGGACTGGCCCTGCTTCCTCTCACAGAAATCACAGCTCCTATGCCCAGATAAACTTTTACCATTTTAATGAGAAAAAGGCACACTTTTCAAAATATCCTATGTCAGTTTTGCAAACATTTCAGCTATAAGGAAGGATGTAATTATGCACGCTCACTGACAGCTATTAATCGGAGGCTCTGCCTTGTCCAAAAAAACCCACCAAAACAAAACTCTATCAAAGTGCAAAACTGTTTATACATGAGCATAGAATTTTGAAAATTAGTTAAAGCTAGAAAAATAATCTAACTTCATTGAAGCACATGGGAATGATTATAAATCAGACATAGACTGTGAAAAAGAATCTGCAAATATATGGAAAGGTAAATTCTGGCCATTTGCTGTGCAGTAAAATGGATTGTTAGCCAGATAATCAAATCATAATACACTGGCTGTATTTTTTTAGACATTCCCAAGAAAAGAAATATAAAACTCTTTTAGTTTTTTAATGAAATTTTCAAATTTTTACTTTTAATATATTCTCTTTCAGTCAGTTGGCAAAAGAGCTTTAGGAAAAAAAAAATGCTGAATTGTGCCTTTCTTCCCTGTGCAAGTTATCTCAGTGATTTCGACAGAATGACTGATGCTAGTTAGGTAAGATGTAGAATAATTAGCACAAGCTGCCTCGGTCAGGCCCATAGCAGTCATTGGGTTCAAGAGAAAAAGAGCTATTTTTTAATCAAAGAGTAGCATTCACTCCTGATCATACTGAAGATGCAGAGTGTTTGCAGCCAACTTCAACAGTACCTATATTCTATTCAAAACTTACTGGTTTTTGCAGTAAACCTTTGAAGTGTTTAAAGTTAAAGAAGCAACCAAATGATCATTTAATTTAAAATACCAACTCAGTAATGAAAAATAATAGTGCATGGTTTACTGAAGCACTAACACTTGAAGAAACTATCTTCCAATTCATGCAAGTCAACTCATTATTCTGCTACAGAAGTGTAACTGGCACATCTTTGCACTACAGTCTGCATGTCTGGCACACTGAAGAAATGGATGTTCAGGTTGTGTGTTTAAGGGGTACTAGACTAATTTCAGTCATTCATAGCTGAAATACCCTCTCTTAATGGTGTCTTATGATGATTTCCATCTATCACATTCAAAGCTCTATGGGTATTTTAAGCCTGCTTATGAATTAATTGCATGCAGACACAAGCACTAACACACCTATTCAGCAAGTGGCAGCTTAGAGTGAGCGTAATTTGTTTTAGCACAATCTGTGTTAATCTGCAGTGGTATTAGCTGAGAGAGGGAATGTAGGCAATGATGCCTTGCTTGTTATCTATTACTTCTTTCAAAATATAACAAAGGATTTTGAACATATATTTAAAAGTCACTAGAAAGAGAAGATACAGTATTTTACCCAAGGGAGATAGCTCAGATATCTGACACCATCTTTAGGTAAAATGCAAGAAGTGTACAAATCTCTAGTCTGTAATAATGAAATTTTTGATCTAATGAATTTGCACTGTATGTTAGCTAAGCTTTTAACTTTTCTGCTGTTCCCAAACACACATCCACAAAATGTCTCAGGGATCAATTATTTCTCTAGGTTTTTGCTGTTGTTGTTTTTCAGGCTATTACATTTTAATATTAGTTTTCAGATATTTTAAGACTAGCTCTTTATTTAATATTTTCTAAAATGGAATGCAGGAAAAAATTCAAACTGTGTAGATCACAGTACTAAAGCGAGAGGGAGAATTCAACTCTTTTGTAATATAACAGTTTTAGGTTTCAGATTTTTTTAAGATCTGAATCACACCTATCAAAGGGTCATTGCATTCTAGTGCTGAAACAGCAATCTGAAATTTAGGTTATCTCATTTTAATCACTAGTGAGGTTTATAGTGAAAAACTACAGTCCCATAGAACAAAGCATTTGTCAACAGTAACCGTGAGGGATTAGAGGAATTCTCTATGTTAGAGATAATTTTTTAATATCAAGCCCTACTCCTTAGCACAAAATTTAACTATTATTTTCCTTTTATTACTCCATATAAAAATAATCTTAGTGCTGTTGCTGTCTTTATGACCTGATTACAGCTTTCTGAAGAAGATTGTAACACTTTGGCCCCTAAGGCCACAGAATCTTTTAGGACCTGATTTGAAATCTACTGCACTGAATGGGAAGACTTCTTCAACTTAAGTTACTCAAAGCATGGAGCTGCAAGAGATGCAGTATGGGATCTACACTGATCATGACTATATCCAAGCCTTTTTTCTGTGTAAGTCACTGTGAAAAGCACCTTTGATTCAATCACTCATGAATGTAAGAGAGAGAACAGCATATAGAGTGAAGAACAGTGAGATTGTCAGGATGTTCGGAAGTCAGTTTTGCCTCTGATTTTTGTATCACTCAGCACGCAAACCAATAGATCCTGACAGTCATCATCTGCCTGCTCCTTGCCATACTTGCTTTAGGAATTGTTCAGCCTGTATCTGCAGAAAGAGCAGGAGGAGAATAGCACAGAGTGAAATAGTTCCTGCTCTATCATTTGCACTGGAACAATAAGAAAATTTGTCTGAGCAGAGGAGACCAGACTTTCAGCAACTTTTGGTGAAGAAAGCTACCAAGATGAAAGGAAAATGCTGACTAGAAAATATATTCTATTCATAGGTGAGAAAGGTAACAAAAAGTGTAGAAGACAATAGCTGAAATGCCTGCTTTGGCACTGTGAAACATAAAGGGCATTTGTTATTGATTTTACAGAAAAAACACTGAGGATCACATATTGTTCACATTTATTCTAGGAAAATTCCAATGACTTTTGGAGGAATGAAACTAGTTATTTTCCAGGGAAATGTTCCATGATTCTATAACAACTGAGGATTTCAGTAAGTATGGTTTCACTTCAGTAGGTTTGATTTGTATGATTTTTTAAAGAATCCTTTTTTCCCATTTTCTATAAAATGATCAAATCCAGTAAGAAACCATTATATACATAAACACAGACAGGATCTAACCTTGTGTTTTAATTCAAATCTGCATTTTAAAAGCCATCTATGTGGTTTCTAAAGAGAAGAAAAATATGTATATACTTTCAAAAGATTGAAATACACCCTTGAGATGCAAATTTACCAACTCAGTTCTTGTAAGGTTCCCTCAACTCCCATTGAAATCAAAGGGGCACGTGCTTAAACACTTTCCAGGAGAGAGACATTTTCCTGAATTAGTCATAATGAAAAAGAATTAATTTTGGTCTACTTCCCAGTATTCCCCTGGAGTCACAGTATTTATATTTCCCTTCCAACTGTAATCTGGGTGAGATTTTTGTGCTTGGAGTTTTTGAACTATAAGGTTTTGTAGTCAGTAAAGTCTACTTCTTCTTGGCACAACCTTCTGTTATACCAGATTCATCCTGAAGAAGGAAAAAAAGAACTCTGCCACAACATTAGAATTAACGTTTTCTGGAGACCATGTGTGTATGTATCCATGAATTGCCCTGAGAAAAAACAGCTGATATCTCAAAGTAATTTTTTTAACCTCTGTGTACTAGCTATAAGGCAGTAAATCTAATTGACTAACAAAAATACAACATTCCTAGAATGAATGCTACAAGAACAGTACTGCCACCTTGCTGGAGGAACAAAATAATGTGATCTGTGTTTCTCTACATTGTTTGGATAGCCTAGAATTATCAGAATTAAGCATGGTAATAACCTGGTAATTAACAGTAATTTCTTTTATCACTGTGGAAATGGCATTACAGAAGCAGGAGTGACCTATAATATTTTTCATGAGCTCTGCAGTTATTGTCACTATATTTCTAATTACCCTTGCAGTCATCCAAACTATTTCAGATCAGTTACTGAGATGACGCCAAAACACCCCAGATCATCTTATTTTCTTGATCAACTGATTAAAAGGTCAGAACCGTCAAAAAAAGTTAGCCATGATATGACAAGCATGGCACTTTGAAGAGGTAATTAGAATTATCATCTGCCACTTGATAATTTTGGGGAATATATATGTATGTAAATAGACAGCATTTAAAAAAAAGAAAGCAAGGTTGTTATCACTTTAGAATGCTCATCTGTAATTTAAAAAGTATTTTAAAAATATAGCAAAAATTAAAGAAGTCGAACAAAATGCACAGCAACTACATTTGTTGCTTGACTTGTCTATTAATTGCTATTTCCATCAGTATTTTATGTGCCTTGTCCACATCAGAGGTGAGAACGAAGCCTTAGAGGTTCAGGGAGTAGCCAGCGGCAGTTTTAGTTTGATCCTGGATTTCTCATTCCTTTTCTTCCATCCCTGTGCAGCACGTAAATGCCATTTCACATAGATGCTTGCAGAGCAGTGACCCAGGAGCATCTTTGCTGGAGCAGGCGTCAGATGCTGGGCCTGCAGGCAGGTGACAGGGCTGTGTTGGCTCCTTCCCTCTGGAAGTACAGAGAGGCAGGCATGTCAGGAACTGAAGGGCCACACACCTCCACAGGATGCCTTGGGAACTATAGGGTATAGATAAAAGTTAATATATCCCTAAATCCATAAAAGAGAAAATGGTTTTGTTGGCTAAAACTGCCTTTCCTTCTCCCTGCCCATTTCTTCTGCCAATGACAGCTAAACAAGGACAGGTGTCCTGACTGCGGTAGCAAATAAAGAATGAATAAATAGTTTTTGCTGAGGGTGGTTCACGGCAGCACTATGAAGGCCATGTGGCTGTTGTCACCCAGACAGCCTAATCTTTTGAAACTTTTTTCAGTGTTTGGATAACAATCACCGTCTCTAAGACTGTTTTAATGCTTTGGAAAAAGGTAATCAAATACAAAGTGTTTGATTCTCTTAGAAATGGATCTTCCTGCCAGGCATTTGGAGAGGAAGTGCTGCCTAAAAAGGAGCTGATGGGGACATCAGAAAAGACCATAAAATGTTCCATCAGCTAATCTGCATGAGTGGATTTAAATACTCAGTACAGATGTTTGTGAGTAGCAGGGAAAACAGTAGCAACAACAGAAATGGTACACAGACAAAAGGTCTAAGTCATACTTCTTTTGTTTTAAAAAGATTGCAGGTTCATCTCTCTGTCAGCTCCTTGCCTTTGCACTTTTCCAGCTCAATTCTTTCCCTCTTCCCATTCACTTCCTCTGTTGCCCCCTCCACTTCTCTTTGCTGTGCTTTTTCATCTGGAAAGCCACGTGATGCTCAGCACTTGCCTATGAATCCATGGGTAGGACTCCAAGCTGTCTTCAGCCCTGAAACCTGAAGCATTCTGGTTTAAACGTGCTCATCAGGTAGCTTTGGAGATCACATGGCTCCAAGAGACCCTCCCACTACCAATGCCAGTTGACATTAACATTTAATATGGCATGTATGGCATCAAAATATGTTACGCTTATAAAACCTGTAGTAGTATGTTTGCTGTTTCAACTTCCATGCTTTGGATAACAAGACAAAGATATTCAGTACGTGTGAGGTTAAAGTGATTGTGTATTAGTTGGACTTAGCAGTGTTATGCCTGTGATTTTGCTATGTATGTAGAGATTGACTGCTTGCAGCTTCTTTCAAGTCCTCCTTCTGCAACCTTTGCTTCTTCATTAAAACTCTGTCAAGGTTGCTATGGTCACCTTAAATACCAGGACTTGTTCAAAAACCTGTAACACATGGCTAGCTTCATAGCTGTTGCTTCCAAAGGCAGTCCCATTTTATGAAATGCAGGCCTGAGGTGTTTGTATTTGGACTTTTCAGATTCCTTTAAGATATAGACCATCTTTTAATACAAGATGTCTTGCCAACCCTTCTCCTCCCCTACAAGGCCACGTAGACTGGATCTTACATTTACAAATGGCAAAATATTTTCTAAGAGCTGTTTTTAAAAAAGAGAAAATTACTTATAAAAAACTTGCTGGATTTCATTAAAATGAGAACGACCACCTGGAAATATGTAATTGCCTAGATCGCAGCAAACCCTGGACACTGCTCCGAAAGTCATGTGGAGCATCCCTGACTTAATTTTATCAACAATGAGAGTTGGTTTCCTAAGAGAAACTCCTTTCAAGAAAGAAAACACTAAGCGCTTTGGTCTCAGTTCTTATCTATAATGATGCTTTGTGTTGCCCTCTGTCTCCAAAGCCAGCAATTCTAGCCAGGAGAGGAGTTACCCATGAGTGGGAGGTATTCACCAGAGAGCTCTAAATCACCCAAGTAGTAGCTTTCATCTCCAGTGTCCTCAGCCATTTCTGGAAAAAAACTGTTCTTGGGAATCCTGGCATGTTGTATGGGCCCAGCAAGGCTGATTGCTGATGTCATAAATTAGAACAGCCATTCCACTTTCCTAATTCATGGTAGTTTCCTAGCAGTCCCTAGATCTAAGAGGCCACAGCACTAACTGACTGAGTACTTCTTTTTGCTTTGAATGTCTCTTCACGTTTGCTGAATAGACTAGGCTGGATGTGTGCTTTGTCTCATCCCAGTTAGGCATACCACCAGAGAAGCCAAAAAAATTACATTGGTGAGACATGAACCAGGATATTTGTATTTTGCATGTAAACTTGTTTTATTTGCTGCATAATTGCACAAACATATCTGAAGATGACTCTCCTATTTACTTTTCCTTATAGCAGTTTTAGTATTTTTAATTACTATAGTGAAAGCTATGAGAAAAATGTAACAGTAGTATCTACATAGAGAATTTATGTAGCCTATGACTTGTTGAGGTGCTTTCTTTAATGTGCTAAATATTTTCCAGCTTAATCACTCATGTATAATGTGACAACATATGAGGGTCACTCTTTAAGGATGCAAATGCACATTGCTACATAACAAATGAGTTTAGGCAGCTGAAGTGGGGTTCTCGTTAAACTTCACCTGAAGGGTTACCCGAATTCTTTTATCTAAGACACCTTATACATTTCCTCTGATTGACTTTTCATACTTCCTTTCCCACCAAGTCATGGGTTTTGCACTTGATTTTACTTTGTGGAATCAAAAACATGAATCTGGGTAAAAAATCTGGTTGTTCGACAAGGTGATAATGAATCTCAATATTGCAATATCCCATTGAATGTATTGATTACTACTACTGCCCATTTACTGTAGAATGTCACACAATGGCTGTTACAGTCTTCACAACTCTCAGTCTAATTATACGGTGTTTGATTTCAAATACAACAGAATTTTAGTGGCAGTTGCCCTATTATTCTAGTCCTTTTTATATGCTTCAGGATTTAAATTCTGTACCTCTTGGTCAAAGGACACTTTCTATCACATTTCAGAGAATAGTGGATTATGTAGGAGGCAGCTTTTATTCCTGAAAACAGTCTTTATTTGCAGAGATAGAAATTTCTTATGATGTCACAGACCTTATGTGGATTTTGCACAGTTCAGGCAATTAATTTCAGAGGATAAGTTAAATTAAAAGGAGCATGATCAAATAGTTTAAATGGTTAACTCAAATTACAGCTCTTGCATTTATGGTAGGGGTCCTATATCTGTGATCTATAAATAGGTCATGACATGTATGTGCCTCAGTTTCTTGATCTGTAGTGAAAAAGTCAAAGATAAGAATTTCTATATGCTTCATAGGACTGTTGAAGGACCTACATCTACAAAAGTTCAAACCAGTAATCCAAATATCAGCCTGACCTTGTGTTTTTCCCAGTGTGTGTTCAAAGTTGTGAAAGACAAAAAATCTGATTCTGTAACTACAATACACTGAAATGAGTTTCAAATTAATTATGATTATAATCCAAGATTTCCCAAAAATTGGATGCATGCTTGCTTATAACTTGGTGAACCTTTCAGGATTTAGAAGGTAGAAGCATAGGTGAGAATGCAACCAAAGGTTAAAAGAAGTTTTTGTGCTTTATGTTTACCATGGAAATACAAAGAAGCATTCATAAGCAAAGTGGAGAGCTGTCCTCTAAATGCTAAGTTGCCTTGTGTGCTGTTTCAGCATACGTCATATGCTTTTGAGTCTCAGGAAATAAAAAACAAAATTAACTGGTTAATTTCAGAAATCATCAGTTTCGTATAATTACTTTATTGGATGCATCTCAACTATGAGTTCACGTATGCATTTCACTAACGCTGCCTAATATGTAATGGTAAGTTATGTATTGCAGTAAAACAGTAAAACTGACTGGAGAGAAATCCTTACCTAATTCAAATCCCCGTTGACCCAAGCAGGGCTACACTTCAACTTCAGTTCTTTCATGTCTCTTTTCACTCTTGGATGTCAAAATGCATTGGAAAAGAAAGCACAAGATATGCTCTTCACACTTCTGGGTGAAATGACCATGAAAATCCATTTACTTACATACAAGTCTATACACTTACGTTAACCTCATAAAGGGATGAATTTCTCTAGCTTGGTAAATGGAAGGCAAAGAGTTAAACTCCTGTTATCCTTAGTCAGAACATCTGCAGCTACTACCTGAAATCCCACATTTGTGTTTAATAGTTATTGGGAGAGCCTTTCAGAACATGGGCTCATCTAATTGATTCCAGATGCCTGATTCCCTGGAGGGCAGGTAAAATAAGGAGTGGCAGGCAGAAGGGAAACCACATGAATTTCTACCTACATAGACTTTAAGCCATTGAAGTCCTGAGGCCTGAAGATGTGTGCTTAAGCTGCCAGAAGCGCACTGATTTTGGGGACTAACTAGTCAAATCCTCATTTTCTGCTAGACAGGTCATTCTAGATCCCATATGCAGTGCCTATTAGCTGCAAAGTAGCACCTAGATAACATCTAGAATGGCCTGGGCTTGACTACAGAAGCTTGGGCATCAGCAGAGTTGTTGCAGGTAATCGGGGCCCTGCAGAAAATGGAGGTAGGTAGGATTTCCTCCATACTGATTGTAATAGAAGCATCAGAGTTTCTGTTCTTGAGGGTGTATTCCTTTCATGTGTATTGCAGAGGTGAAGTAATAGATAATTTTAAGAAACAGGAAGACTTTTATTGGGTCCTGGCTGTGTTCCAGCAGGAAGCATTCCTAGTCTGTGCCCTGGTATATATTAGCACTAACATAACAAGGGAACCAGTTTCATCAGTAAGTGTTGATCTTTACAAACTTTAGCCTGACTTAGTGGTGGGCAACAAAAAGCTGAAACTAGGATTTCACCCACTAAAGTGTACCAGAAGTTTGAGGGCACAGCTGAAAGAAAGAGTTGGAATGGGGAATATATCAACAGACAGAAACAGCTAGGTGTAAGTTTTATACAGTCTTAAGTGGGGATTGTCTGAATATTTTTTAAACAGTTTGAACTTTCATTAAAAGACTAGGCACTGTAGGTTTATAAGAAACTCTTTTTTTAATTAAAAATAAAGAGGAGAAATAAAAAATGTACAATAAATACTTACTCTCTCTTGCCTAGGTGCTGGACCCCTCACACTCTGCTGCATATCCTGGGAGGTGTTTCAACCTTGACAAAATTTAAGATTCTTCAAAGAAGTCCTGAGATAGCACCCAGTTCCTCACCATCCTGCAGACAAGGGCAAGTCATTCAGGTTTTCAGAGATTTGTGCACATTCATGTGCTCTCACCTTTCCTGAGAATTACCTGAAGTAACTGAAAAGGTAGAAAATTCCGTTTTTACTAAAGGAAGGCTCAGGTAGTCAGTTGACCATAGGGTTGTAACCCCTAAATGAAGATGTTCCGTATGTAAACATGTGACTTCATTTCTTAAAGTACTTAAAATTGTGTGCTTTTTGCTAGAAGGATAGGCTGCAATGCCTAGCAATCCTTAGAGAAAATAGCCGTTGTTAGAGAAACAGAAATGAATCTTCAGTGCAGTCAAAGGCATCCTCAAGAATTTACTTGTTTGCAATGCCAGAGATTTATTTGGTTGCACATAGACTCAAGCATCAATTTCAAACATGAAAAAAAGGTTTCTCCAGCTGTTGCCACATCTGTTACTGGGACCTGCTGCCATGCCAGTGAATGCATTTAGGCAATGGTTACAAGAAGCAACCTTTGGCTCTTTGTGCCTCAAGGAAAGAGGAATCCACTGGAGGCTGTGGGACATTAATCTTTCAATGCAGAATATCAAAAGTGGAATTAAATCTTAACAGAAGATAGGATACTAGTATATCAAAATCAGACTGGGGAAAAATACTGCAGTACTAAAATAATGTGCAAGTGAATGTGTCTGAGAACTTAAACACAGTATTAGGAAAATTTATGTAAAGTCACTTTGATAAATAGAATTACAAACCTTCAGCTGAGAACAAAAAGACACATGTGTAAATTGGCATGTGTGACTGACTTAAATTTACACCTGTTTACTCTAGCTGGCCAAGAATTTTCAAAGGTTTTTGTACAATATTTCAATGCTACTTGACATATATACCATTCTCAAAAATTCTGTCTTGGACGACTGTGTGAAATGAGAACTAAGGGTGTTCTCTGAAAATATAAATAACTTGGTAAGTGCCTATGCAGGTATGAAGTTCACCTTATAAAAGCAAAAATTTTGTCAGAGAAACAATAAGTTTAAAAAAAAAATTTAAAAATACTTTTGAAATAGTTAAGTTTTAAAAGAAAAACTTTTTATGTTACAATTTTGTTAAAAACTTGGAGAGGAGCAGAGATACATAGCATATCTCAAACCTTTTATACAATTCTGTAACAGGCTGGATAGCTTTCATGCCTGTGGTTGTTACATAGTCTTTCAAACTGCTCAATCAGTAAAGAATACCAATACAAACAACTCTGATTTTCTTTTCAGATCAGTTCTTTCATCATGAATTTGCCTTTTGGCATCTTTCTTACTGTATGTTCAGTGCACTAGTCAAACAAATGCAGTGTCACAGCCATCATAAAAAGTCATCTAGCATTCCAAGCTGAACAAATTGGTTTGCACCTGCCAAATACTGGGCAATTGTTATTTTGATGCATTGTGCATTAAAGCAAAATCTATCAACACAGTAGTTCAAGAGGAAATAAAAAGTCTTATCTTCTAGGAAGGCCTAAAAGACCAGCTACAGTGGTGGTGAAATTTCTGTGCCATGATTTAATTTAAAAAGAACACTGTCTTATCCTTTCACTACTAGATTTTAAGTCAGATAGTGTTCTGAAGAGATGGAGGTAGTAGTCCAGATAATAAAACCGCTATTACAGCTGTTCTTCCTGTGCAGTTATTTCTGCGCCTTAGTACTTTATCTGGGGACTGAGGCCCTCCCCATGGTGTGTACTGTCCACATACATCCAATAAACTAATAGTCCTAGTTCCAGGAAGATGGCTGCTATCTGTGGAGAACAGGAAGCGCAGGAGTACAAAGAAACCTTATCAAAAGTTTTACATTTAACAGACCTTTTTCTCTTTCTTAGTCTCTCTCTTCTTCACTGAGCTACTGCTTTCTACCCTATTTTTACTCACTTCCCTCTTAAAGTCCCAAATTCTAATCAGCATCTTTCCTTTTGAAAAGAAAAGTGGAATGCAATTTCCACTGGAGATTGTAAATCCATTTTTGCTGCAAAATTTATACAGCACACTTCTATCTTCTAGAAACACTTGCTGCTCTATTTTAGACTTCTCAGTCTGACATTCAAAAAGTGACAGGTCCTAAGGTTTTTCTAAACATGTACATGTATGTGCAGTAGAGCCATATGCTTAGCTGGACACTTCTTTGATGTTCATGCAATGTGGACTTTGTCTACTTTATCCAAGATCTGGTAGCAGTTTGTTTTCATGGGTTTAGAGCAGCTTTGGTTTAGGATTACAACAGAAGTAGCAGCTTTACCAGTAAGAATTTTCGATTCTTTTTCAGTAAAATGAGATTCCTTACTTTCAGAAGGTGAAGGATTTGTGTTTCACTACTTTACTGTAGTGCTGTTGTTTCAAGTGGGAGGCTGAATGTCCAGAAGTCCTAAGCCAATGATCCGGAAGATGGTAGGGCATATAAAACTACAAATGGCATGTTCTCCTGCTGCAGATGCAAAACATCTAGGCCAATTCATAAAAGCTTCTACTGCACAGTGAGTTCTTTGGAGCATGGAATATGGTAATTCTGCCTTTCCTCAGTGGAACTCCAATCTGGAATGGGGCTTTTGGATACTATGGCCATATAAGGTGCAAGACATAAATAATGGGAGTTTTGCCTTCCTTTGTAATGAAAACGGGATCCTCACTGTACTAGCAAATGGAGGATGCCTGCTTTACCATATATTAGTTTGCCCCCAGTTATCAGTGGAGTTAAAAACATAAAAACTGAAGGGCAATGAATATTAGACATTGTTCAGAAAGCTGTTGCCCTGGGTTGTTTTGAATTGGTGCAGTGAAACTGGAAACTACACGCTGTGAGGCTATAGCCGTTTTCAGTTATATTTCAAAAACATCAAAGGTAGCATGTCTTGTATTTCTCCTTTGGACCTGGAAATTGAAATAATACCAAAGAGATGTGGTTTTTAAAATTTCTGCATGGCTGGCCTCACTTAATACGGAAGCTTAATGTTAATGAATAAGTTAAGCACAGTTGCAAATTAGCCTTTCCTCCCCAAGAGCTTATTTGACTCAAGGCATTTCATAGATTTTTAAAGGTAAACTTATTTTCTCCAGCACTTGAACAAACAATCACAGGTACTTATGAATAGCCACCACAAACATAAAAATTTGCCATTTCACTTTGCTCATTTGCTTTTCTCTTTTGCATCTCGGCAAAATGTGCCACTCTGGTTTTCTCTAACAGAGGCCTCAAAAGTGTTCCTAACTTATTGTGCCAAATTCTTCATGGTTGGTATACCTTTATAAGACAGAAAGAATGCATAATAATTCTATTTTTAAATAGAACAGATTTTTGCAGTGTTACAAACAATACAATAGGACAAGCTCTGTGCTTGTGTTAATTATATGAACATTTTTAAAACAAATTCCAATTCTTACATAAAATATACATGTGCCTGTGTCTTCTTTAACCCCTGTTTATTGCATCTTTCTTGTCTTGGTGTTGACTGCTACTAAAGACCTTTCTCTGGGACTTAACATTCAGAACTTTATCTGGCCAGAGAAGCAGTTCCACCACGATGAAACTGGCCAATAACCAGAGACTAAAGGTTTTGCCTTTATAGTACACTCATCGCTCACTTGCAAATACTAAATGTATCCCCATCAGTCTGATAAAAGTGTGTCATGGTTTTAGCTGGGATAGAGTTAATTTTCTTCACTGTAGTTGGCACAGTGCTGTGTTTTGAACTTAGCATGAAGACAATATTGAGATAACACACAGATGTTTTGGTTGTTGCTGGGCAGTGCTTGTACTAGCCAAGGACTCTTCCAGCTTCCCATGCTCTGCCGGGTGCACAAGAAGCCAGGCGGGGAGGGGGCACAGCTAAGAGAGGGGATTCAGACTGACCAAAGGGGTATTCCATATCATGTAACGTCATGCCCAGTATGTTACCTGGGAGGGGCTGGCTGGGGGAGGCAGGCAGCAACTGGGGCTCAGGGACCGACAGCATCAGTCAGCGGGTGGTGAGTGGTTGTATCATTTGTGTTTCTGGGTTTTTTTCCCATTTCCGTTTTATTATATTATCATTATTGTCATTATTATAATAATCATTATTATAATTATTATTTTATTGTAATTATTAAACTGTGCTTATCTCAACCCACAAGTTCTTTTGCTCTTCCAATTCTCTTCCCCATCCCACAGGGGTGGGGGGAGTGAGAGAGCGGCTGCGTGGTGCTTAGTTGCCAACTGAGGCTGAACCACGACAAAGTGTTCCTTTAAACAGCCAGTGCAAAGAGTACTGTCTACAGGTAGTTCCTGCTTCTGCACATACGGTGCAAGGGGAAGTTGCACGTTTTCTTCAAACCTGGAGGTGTACATTGCAAAAAGGAAGAAAAGGCCCCAGTCTTTGAGCCCTATCCAAGATCAGCATTTCTTCTGAAACAGTTTCCTTTTGTGTATTATTGCCTGACACAGACACGGGAGATGCATGGAAAGTGCCATGGTTAATCCAGTGATATTCTCTGCCAAGGAGCAAAAGGGAGACCTGAGATGTAGGAGCTGGTGTGGAAGAAAAAGGCTTCTTTGTACCCTGAGACTCAAGTGCATCCTGTAGTAACAGTTGTAGTTTCTTGGTGAGCAAACTCACTATTTCTAATACAAACAGGAATGGTGACCATCTCTGTGTCACTCATGGCACAAGGGGTCAGTTTCTCTGGCTGTTATTTTCAGAAGAAATTGTCTTCATTTTATTATAGAGGAGAACCCATTTCTGTATTCACAACATGAACACCCAATAGAGAGAGATACATTTTGACTGCAAGCAGCTGTTGCCATCTGATCATGGGATGTATTGCAAATATTTTAACAAATGTTTCTCCTCCTCCTCTTATTCTCCTAAGACTCTGACAAAGTTGATGCATAACTGGGAAATCTATTCATATGCGAAGAAATTCTCCCTGTTGACCCCCAGATAGCAGGCAGTACTATTTCATAAGAACATACATCAAATGGCACCTGTTATATTTTAAACTTTGTTCTCTAAAACTTTGACTAGATGGAGTGGCAAGAGAAGTGTGTGCTTTAGACTGTGAAGCTTGGAGGTGACGAGGAAGTTCGATCCCCATTGACTGAATCTGAAACCAAAAGCTCACCATAAGCGTGAAAAGAGACCTTCAATATGTCTTTCCTTAGGTGCTCCACTGAGAACAGCAGTATTAAAATTAGTGAGATGTGATACTACCCCAGAAACAGGCTCTTTAGAAGTATTATTATGAGTGCCAGAAAATATTTTCTGCTCTAGGCCAAGGAGAGGAAAAGAGCCTTAATCTGTTCAGGGGAGAAGAAGGGGTTGTTTAAACAAAGTCCCTAACTCAGATCTATAGGGAAGATGGCAATCTACAGTAACAGAGCTCCTAATCCCTGGTTTTAATTTGATTCATCACTCTCTTAACTATTACTGTGAAACCACTGGGACAAAAACTGCTTGTTCCGCTTCATGCTGTTACTCTTCAGCATGAATAAGGTGAGCAGGATGTGAACAGCACTATTATACTGTGGAACAGATGCTATTTGCATATATTATATTTAAATCCAGATCCAAATTCTGTCTTAGTATTCTGCCTCAGGTTCTCATTCAAAGATGGAAATCTACTCCACAATTGCTTAACTACAATGTACTTTAAATGGGAAGTAAATCAGAAAACTTTATTGCACAGAAAGAGTTCAGTTTTTGATTCAGTGTGTTCAGCAGACCCCAGCAAGGTGCTGAGTATCTCCAAGCCAGTTCTGCAGCTATTCTATCAGCTCCCAGCAAGTCCAGCCGAGATGGCAGGTGCTGACCTTTTTCTAGAAAACACTCTGTATCATCCAGAATACTGACTGAATGGAAAAGGCAAGCATCCAGTGGCTCACTTGATGTCCCTGGGCAGTTTGCTGGAAGATTAATTTCAAGTTTTAATGAAAATAAGCAGTGATGATCTAATGGGGTTTTTAATTAGAAAATGTACAGTCCTTCAGCACATTCCACTTGAGTCCAGGGTGACTGAAAAGCAAATCAGAACAATCACTGGTTAATACAGAGGTGCTCATTCTGATTATTCTAGGATATAGTAGAGCTTCATGCAATATACTGTAAACACTGTAACATAATTTTTCGAGGCACTTGTGGCCAAATACTGTAAATACACATAAGAGCAATATATATATATACCAATGCTATAATAATTAGACCTACATCTGATGACACCTGTCATTAATATCAGGGACTACCCCATTAAAAAAATATCTGTGTGCAGTACTTTTGCATCTAATATGCAGATCAAGGGTTCAGGCTGGATCCTGACTCTTTGATCTCCATGTGTAACTTCCATTTACTTCAGCACTCAGGAGCTGATTTCCATGGTAGATTCCTCTGAGCATAAGGTGTTACATCACTTACTCTAGAAGTAAAAGCTACCCATGCTCTCACATGCTTTTTCTCAAGCTGCTCTCTCTCACTTTCTCAACTTGAATGATTCACATTAGATACATTGCCCTAAGTTTTCTTCTTTATGTTCTTCATTTCTTTTACATGTTACAATGTTCAGAGGATGCAAAAAGGTTAAGAGATTTATTAGATTTAACCATACAGATCAATATTACTTGCTAATAAAGATCCCAGACAACTCTGAAGTGTAAGATTATTTCTGGGATTTACTGTTAAAAACCCTAAACCCTTTCTCTTCAGTAGCTCTGTACTAGTCTAAAGTTCCACAATGAGTATTTTCAAGTTTTTAAAATTTTACATCCTGGTAAACTTTCCGATAGATTCTTTATCACTTTGGGTAAATTAGAAAATTTGTTTTCATGACATAAAAGGATATTGAGCATGTTTAATGGAGTTTCACAACAAACAAAAAAAAGAAATTTCATACTAAAATATAAAACAAAGGCGAGAAGAAGCAATATGAAAATAAAAACAGGCTTCTAGGACACTATTTTAACACTTTTAGGAAAAAAAATGCTTCTAACCTCTTCTTTCTAAATGCAACAATTTTCTTTAAAGACTGAAAATAAATATCCAGCTAAATAACATACCTCACAAAAGTGATTCTCATAGCTGTGCAGAAAACAGAGACCAATATATGGAGTGTAGACAGATCTGGTGTCTGAATAACCCCCTCTAAAACAAAGTTCAAAGCAGTATGAAAGAGACAGACCACCCTCAAGAACGATGAGGAGAAAGTGTCATATGATGTTGTATGGCTTGAAATATAGCTAACTGTAAATGAGCCAATTAACCAGGAAGCTTTCATGCAAGAAAACATCTACAGTACAGTCTATATATACTCTGAGCTCTAACTTTGTTTCCTTTTTAACAGGAAATAATTTTTATCTGCTATTTTGTATAGACAGCACAATAGCTGATTAATATTTAATGCAGCATGAGTCCTTTAACGATGATAGACTTTATCTTGTGCACTTGGACTCTTGTGACACAGAAGATTCCCTTTGATTTTCTCTGCATGACAGGGTTCTAGAAAAATAAGTGAGAATTCCGCTTTTTTTGAAAGAGTAGTTTTAGCTGACTGCCCTGTCAAAACAGGGCTTGAAAATGTAAGCAAAAACACAGGGTTATTTCTATTACTGCATTTTTCTTGCAGATGGCTGGAGAGCAGAGGAAAGGGCCAATAAATGACTTATATGCAAATATGTACAAATGAATGCACACAAGCTCTTTAGCCAGAAACTAGTTACATTTACAGTTTACCTAAAGTAATCTTCCTGGTTACTTGTCCAAATCTGTAGGGTGGATCCTTGCTTTGTGGACAAGAATAGGTTACATTTTTGTGGGGGAGGATGGACATGTTTTGCAGGCTCAGACAGGCTCTGAATACTAACACATGGGTGCAACCTATATATATATATATATTTTGCAAGACTATCTTTTTCTATCTATTTGTGGGCAAAATTGTGTCCTCTGCTCATTCATCATGGCACACTCTGCAGTGGTTCTGAAGACTTTGATTTGGTATTTTGTCCCTGTGAGGACAGGATTGCTGGGAGGGACTCGTGAATCTTTGGGAAAAGTATAGTCATATCAGAATATTTCTGTTTAGGCTGATAATGAGGGATGTATCTTGATCCTGGTAGAACACTGTGGTATTAATGATACTTAAAGAGTACTTTTTAAATTTCTGAAATGGAAAAAATTATCATCTTTAAATAGTGTAAATTGAAGCTACTCATTATGTCTTAATTTTTTTCTGTGCTACTTTATGGATTTTGTAAGGTCTGAAAATATATTTATATTATATTATATGTACATTATATGTATAGTATATGTATATTATATGTCTATGTACATGTATATGTATATTATATATATTAATATTTATCTTAACTAAATATCAATAACATGAAAGTAATTCCCATGCTGTCAACATCAGTGTAAACCTGTTAAAACAAAGTCATGGTCTGTAAGCAAGTACTTCAGTTCTTTCTGTTCAGGAATGGTATGAGGGGTCCCCTGGATCAGAGCTTCTCAGTAAATTATTTCTCTCCTCTGCATCTTGCTATCTTTCCCAGCTGCATGGCTTTCTTCACAAGCCTTCATAAGGCCTGACGTTCCTCATCATTTTACATGCCTGCATGCCCAGGGCTACTCACTGAGCCCATCAGATGCTGTAAAATTTCCTTTGCTACTGCTGGCAACCCCAAAACATGCCTGTGCGTGAAGGTTATTTTTCATGTTTAATGAGGTGCTCTGATTATACAGGAATTTCTAGTGTTTGCCATGATGTTAAAGAGTCACCTTGTCTGACATTGTAAATGAACTGTATTTGCAAAGTAAATATTTTCTTAAAGGTTTCAGTTCCCAAAGAGCAAATTTGAAGCTGCCTAGTGTTCAGATGTACTTGAATGTAATTTATATGATTGTTCATTGAACCAAGTGCATTATTCTGCAACGTTCTTCAAAATGAGAACCAAAACTTTAGTTTCTGCCATGTGCCCTCACTAAGCCACATAATTATAGTCACCTAGGTGACACTTGATAACTATGACATTTATCTCATTACCTAGTAATGGTGACTATAAACATTGCATTCTGTGCATGTGCCGGTCAGCCCATTTTCAACAGGTCTCTGGAGTCTAAAGTTTGCCAGCTGGTAAAAAGAGCATGATGGAGACGAGAGCATGATGGAGATAAGACTGGGTTATATAAGAACTACATCCAGACCCCGAGTGCTGATTAGCCTTGGGGCAGGAAGGTGCAGCTGGCTACTGTTCACAGCGCCCACACAAAGGGCGCAAGTGGAGGGTGGTGGCCCATAAAAAGAGGTGAGTTTTATCCAAGTCCTCTCATTTCTCCACCCGTCAAATGAGAAGAAGCAATAGCTTTGTTCACAGTGGCATTGGGAAATAAAGACATTAATTGCTTGTAAGGTACTTGGAAATCCTCTGATTCAAGATACCGTGGAAGTGCAAACTACTTGTTATGTCTAAAAATCTTATGTACCTGTGGCCTTGGCTTGCACACAATAAATGACATGTTACTAGCCAATTAACCAATTTCAAAGGTGTAAAATAGACAAGGCAAGCTGCTTTTAATATATGTTAAAATAATTTAGTTTCAGCCTGATTTTGCTCTCTGCTTTCAAATGGGTGGTTGATGTGACCCTGTAACCTTTTATCCCTCTAAGGTATCTGTCTTCTTAACATTTTTTCTTAAAGAATTTAGGGTTGGAAACCACCTTTACTTGAGAGACAATCTACTTTCTTATTTTATTATTTTATTTATGAAAAAGATTTAATTATAAATATAGTAAAAGTTTTATTGTACACTATTTTTTTCTATTATAAAACCTGATTGAAAGTACTTGGTTCCATGTTTTTGTAACTTTGGTCCTTGTCCTAATAATTATCTTTGAATTTATTGTGTCATAACTGGGCTTGTTAAAAAAACAAAAGACTCATTTTCTGTTGAAAAAAATAATTCGATAAAACTTTTAGAACTGTGGCAATGAGGTTTAACCACTGTTTTCACTCTGGTCAGGCCTGTCTACAGATTACCAGTATTACCTGTTCCCATCCCAGACTGCAAAATGACCTTTGGTAGTTCCTTGGTTTTGTTTCTGAAGAAACTCTTCTCAACTGCTCTCTGGAAGCACAGGCAGCTCTTAAATTCATTTGGGCAAAAGTCAACAGGTATGTCTTCCAGCTTTCAAATTTGTTGTACATGGTACAGATTACTTTGGTGTAATGGCAAACTAATCACTACTGGGAAAGAGACTTTCCATTAACCCAGTTCCACCTGATTAAAGATAGTTTTTCATATAAAGCCTTTTTTTTAAAAAAAAAAAATGTTCCTCCATGTACAGGTAAAAGGAAGTCCTATAATCTGGGTAAGCTTAGTTGTAGAAGAAGAATCTCCTGTTTGCCAAATGAGTTTCTTTCCTTTGCACAGTGTCACACAGCCACAATAATATATCCCTAGTTGCATTAATACAGTAGAGATGCCTGGAGCATGGCTTCTTCTAGGGTCTAATTACTAAGTGAGGAACAAACAAGTTCTCAAACATCATGAAATAAATGGCCATAAGAACTATTAAAGGCAAAATATAGACACTGTTGAGAAAACAGCGGCACTTAGGTGACGGGTGCTCAAAGTGTGAACGGGACAAGGAAGGAAGGTGGTACGCACCTTTGAATGGTAGCTGCCATGCCACTGTCTCTCTAAATTGCTCTTAATAGACAACTTGGGAGTGGCTGGTTTGGTTTTTGCAAACATGGAGTCCTCTTCTGTCCCACCTTATTATGTGAGACAAGGAATTGCAAATCGAAGAAAAAAAGCAGCATAATACAGTTAACCAGAACACTTTTCTTAAGCCGAGTCCTTCCACTTACCACCCTTGGCAAAGACCCTCAGTACGTATTTCGTATTATGACTCTGTACATGAAATACTGATATAAATGGAGATTCTTTTTAAAGATAGTATCAACATTCCTTGGGTAGGCTCTAAACCTTAAAGAGAAACTCAGCATGTTGTCTGCTGAAGTATGCTGTCTGTTCATACGTTTCAACACAGAGTAGACCTTGAAAACACAAACTATTTATTTGTAATATGTTTTAGGGATTTACATGCCTCACATAAAGAGTATATTTTATGGGATATACTGTTTCATATGCCTGAATTGTAATTATATTTAATTATTTTTAAAGGGAATAGAGAAAACCCAGATGCCCCAGGACCTTCTGGATTTTTAAGCCTTTGATACCCTTTGTTATATCCCACCAGTGCTGCCTATTTTTCATACTTATATTTAGATAACTCCTGAATTTGAAGAGTGAAAAAGAAAGGGGAGGATGTCTGCAGTTCTGAAACATTGCCTGTTTCTCCTTCAAGAGGTCCTTCCTCCCCTGCCCTTTGCTCCCTCCTTCCCTCCTTCCCTCCCTCCCTCCCTTTCTTCCTTAGAATCACAGAGTTACAGAACCATTAAGGTTGGAAAAGACCTCTAGGATCAAGTCCAACTGTCAACCCAACACTACCATGCTTCCTAAACCATGCCCTGAAGTGCCACATCTACACGTTTTTTAAACACCTCCAGCGATGGTGACTCCACCACATCTCAGGGCAGCCCGGTCCAATGCCTGACTGCTCTTTCAGTAAAGAAGTTTTTCCTAAAATCCAGTCTAAACCTCCCCTGACACAGCTTGAGGCCATTTCCTCTTGTACTATCACTAGTAACCTGGGAGAAGAGACCAACACCCACCTCACTACAACCTCCTTTCAGGTAGTTGTAGAGAGCAATAAGGCCTCCCCTCAGCCTCCTCATTCCAGACTAAACAACCCCAGTTCTCTCAACCTCTCCTCATAAGATCTGCTCTCCAGACCCTTCACCAACTTCGTTGCCCGCCTCTGGACATGCTCCAGCACCTCAATGTTCTTCTTGTACTGAGGGGCCCAAAACTGGGCAGTGTTCAAGGTGTGGCCTCACCAGTGCCAATTACAGGGGCACGATCACCTCCCTGCTCCTGCTGGCCACACTATTCCTGATATAAACCCAGATGCTGTTGGCCTTCTTGGCCACCTGGGCACACTGCTGGCCTATATTTTCCTTCCTTCCTTCCTTCCTTCCTTCCTTCCTTCCTTCCTTCCTTCCTTCCTTCCTTCCTTCCTTCCTTCCTTCCTTCCTTCCTTCCTTCCTTCCTTCCTTCCTTCCTTCCTTCCTTCCTTCCTTTCTTCCTTCCTTCCTTCCTTCCTTCCTTCCTTCCTTCCTTCCTTCCTTCCTTCCTTCCTTCCTTCCTTCCTTCCTTCTTTCCTTCCTTCCTTCCTTCCTTCCTTCCTTCCTTCCTTCCTTCCTTCCTTCCTTCCTTCCTTCCTCCTTTCCTTCGCAGACCTATCATCTTCAGAGCGCTACTAGGGAAACCACAGTTCACTTTTTGGCATGCAGCAGAAAGCAGTGGACAGAGAGCCACTGGAGGAGTGGCAGGGTATCTAAGCCCACATTGACATGGTTGCAGACATTGTCTGCCTTCCTGCTTCTGGAAGATGTGCGACTCAATCTCTCTGTCTAAGTCTTGCTGTCAGATTGAGGATTCAGCAGTTCCTGGGCATTTCAGTTGTAATGAAGTTATGAGAGGGGTTACTATAACAGACACATCTTCACCTATTGATCCCTAAACATTCATTAAGGGTCAAGGCTACCAGAGTCTGTTATTTCCATTCCTCGATATGGAACAGTGTTCTCTCACTTCACTAGATACTGTTACACAGACCTCCAAAGCCTTTTTTTGCTGTTGTTTCCCAGTAGACTACAGTCTTTTGTCCCTTTCCTCTGGGAAATCTGTCTTAGTGCTTTTTCTGGCTCCAGGATCAGGACACATGGGATTTCTTCTCACAAAGTGATTTGTGCAAGTTAAGAGCTAGCCCTGGCACCAACATGTCTAAACACTCTTTAGTTTCCTTGACTTTCCTCATCATTTATGTTATGCAAATTCAGATTCTACAGACTTTCTTTAGACCCACAAATTTATGCAAATATTTTCTCTTTCTGGGAGTTAGTTGTTTGGTTTTAGTGTCCATCTTTCTCAGATTTTCCATTCACTTTTTGCAATTCACTGTGAGAACTTCTTGGGGCTGCCTTGTAATCATTAAGTGTACTGCTATAGCCACTAGATAAATACCACTACATTCAAAAGCAGATCCAAATGCTATTCCAGTGTGCAACCTTAGGATGTTAGTACTGAGTTTTTAAGAGTACTTCAGTGCTTCAGAGATGTTGTGAAACTTTTGGGGCATTTTGGGTTTGTCTGCTTCTGTGGCTTTTTTAGGAAGAGCTCTCACATATATCCTGTGGGATAAGTGAGGAGCATTTGAGCATTTGACAGTTTAAACAAAGCTCCTGCCTTATTGTGGAGAAAGCAGGCAGCAGCATTTAGCAAGCAGAGACAATAATAACATTTTCTGCAATGCTCTTATTTTGCTGTATAAAAGCTGACTCAGTGATTTCACGGTTTAAGATGCCAACAGGGGGAACCCTAAGAAGTGGGTCTAAATACTTTTCCCTCTTTGTGTTTCATGCTCCACCAGGACTATATTAGCCTCAGGAACCGGAGACAATATGTAAATACCTATTATACTGCATGGGGAGCAAACTTCAGGTGGAGGCTTTAATGTGCCTCATTCTTACATTACTGCAGGCAAGAAAAACCCTGCAGAAGTTTCTGGAATTGGGTGCTTTCTTATTCATGTATGTCCCTGTATCACTGAATAGTACAATTACCTTAATTATGGAACCTTCCTACTGTTCTTTGCTTCTTCCTGTGGTAATAAATAAGGAGGTTTTCAAAGGCACTTGTACAAGTTCTACACTGAAATTTCCGTTAACATTTCCTAAGTGGATATGGCCAGCAGGAGCAGAGCCTTCATTTGTCTCCTAGTGGACATGTTGTTTCAGTGGAGGAAGGAACAAAGTGAGAGAAAGAACTAGATCATCCACATTTGCCATGAAATTGCTAAATCTCACCTTCTCCAAAGACTCCCTAGAGAAATTCAGCCATAGGTGCCCTAGTGACCACCTGATATCAAGTACAGGATAACTTGCGGAGGGTGAGTACTCACAGATATTTTTGCCACCAGGAACTAAGGAAATGTTGAGCACTCTCTGCTTCTGGGAAAATCAATGAGATCTGTGTTGTGCACCTTGTAACATGCTCTAGCAAAGGTAATCCTTTTGAGAAAGTCAGCTCCTCCCTCATTTAAAATGGACACCTACAATTAATGCACTCTTCTGAACACTTTGATTTCACCATGACCTATCTCTCCCCATCTAAGATGTGGAAAATAACAACACTTCATCTGATGGAGATTATAAGGATAAAGGCAGTACGTACAAAGCTCTCGGATAATGTAGTGAGGAGAATTATAGAAAAATCTATGAGGAAAATAATGATTCTGCACTAAGCATAAGGATTGACTGGCATATAATCAAAAGCATGTTTGGTGGCTATGAATTCAGAGATTGCAGTCCAGCCTGTTGAAGAAGATAGGATGTTACATGGGGGAAACTGTATAGGATTATACTGTCAAAAACTACATAAAGGCAGAGTGATTGTCCTTTTATCCTGTTGAAACCTTACAGTCATCAGCAAGAAAGAATTGCTTCACATCTCAGGAAGCTCTGGCTTCAGACCAGGGAGGTGAAGATAGGGGTCCCAAATGAGCTTATCTAAGTGAGATGGCAACATGTTATCACTGGAGGTCCCATGCACTGCTGTTTCACTATGGATGGAAAGTAGTGCAGAAACCTTGACCTCACACAGAAATTTCAAACCTTTGTTCTTGTCTCTTGGTGGAGCTATCTGGACAGGATGTGTACGTAAATATAACAACTGCAGATGGACCATAAACTCAGAATTTATTTGGGAAATTTTAGGAGTCTTTGGGGTTGATTCAAGCACTTTGTGTTTCACTCACTAAAAAAGAAGGAAACATTATGCCCAAAGACTGGAGAAGGGAAAAATAGCCCTTCCTGCTTGTAAAATTCATCCTTAAATGTCAGCAATAGTTTAGAAATGAAAGCACATATAAATTATTTGTTTCTATGTATCTTACAACAAAAAAAAAGCTTTTGAAATGGCAGTAAGGGGATGCAAAGGAGAGTGCCCTGTCTCCATCAGCTCTTCCTCCTGACATCAGCAGAGGTCAACAGAGTTGCCTTTCTGAGTATCAGCAGCAAAAAAGTCAAGCCACAACTTCATTAGGATAGGTGGAAAAAGGCATTTGCAGCCTTTAGTGATGCATATTTTATCACATGCTGGGGAGAAGCTGAAGTAGCCCCTTAGCACTACGATGCATAAAAAGATTCATTTTAAAAGTCCCAAAAATAAAACAGAGCTAATTAAAACTCTGGTATAAACATCATGCTGCAAATTTTAGTCAGAATGAGGGATCAAGTAAAAGTTTTGTATTTGATGGAATTGAGGAGTCAGGTGTGTTTCATACATAGTGGAAATAGCATGTGTGGTGGGTTGGCCCTGGCTAAATGCAAGGTGCCCACCAAATCCCCTCTATCACTCCCCTCCTCAGCTGGACAGGGGAGAGAAAATATAATGAAGGGCTCATGGGTCGAGATAAGGACAGACAGAGATCACTCAACAATTACCATCATGGGCAAAACAGGCTTAACTTGGGGAAATCAGTTTAATTTATTATCAATCAAATCAGAGTAGGGTAATGAGAAATAAAACCAAATCTTAAAAACACCTTCCCCCCACCCCTCCCTTCTTCCTGGGCTTAACTTCACTCCCAATTTTATCTATCTCCTCCCCTCTAGTAGCACAGGGGGACAGGGAATAGGGCTTGTGGTCAGTTCATCACACTTTGTTTCTGCCATTCTTTCCTCCTCAGGAGCAGGGCTCCTCACAATTTTCCCCTGCTCCAGTATGGGGTCCCTCCCACAGGAGACAGTCCTTCCTGAACTTCTCCAGAGTGGATCCTCTCCATGGGGTGCAGTCCTTCAGGAACACACTGCTCCAACATGGGTCTTCCATGGGACCACGAGTCCTCCCAACAAACCTCCTCCAGCGTGGGCTCCTTTCTCCACAGGTCCTGCCAGGAACCTGCTCTATCATGGGCTTCCCACGGAGTAAAAGCCTCCTTTGGGCATTCACCTGCTCTGGCATGGGGTGGGTCCTCCATGTGCTGCAGGTGGATATCTGCTCCACTTCTAACCTCCATGCGCTGCAGGGGGACAGCCTGCCTCACCATGGTCTTCACCATGGGCTGCAGGGCAATCTCTGCTCTGGTGCCTGGAGCACTTCTTGTCTCTCCTTCTCCACGGACGCTGGTGTCTGCAGAGTTGTTCCTCTTATATATTCTCACTCCTCTCCCTGGCTGCTGTTATTCCAGCAGCTTTTTCCCCCTTTTTAAATATGTGATCACAGAGGAGCTACCACCGCCACTGAATGGCTCAGCGTTGGCCAGGAGCAAGCCCACCTTGGAGTCTATATTGGAGATAGGGGAAGCTTCTATAAGCTTCTCATAGAATTGACCCCTGTAGCCTCCCCACTACCAAAACCTTCTTATGCAAACCCAATATATGTGCTGGTTTTGGCTGGGATAGAGTTAACTTTCTTCACAATAGCTAGTATGTGGCTGTGGTTTGGATTTGTGCTTCAGCAACAGTATTGATAACACATGGCTGTTTTCATTACTGCTGAGCAGGGCTTACACTGAGTCAAGGCCTTTCTGCTCCTCACCCCACCCCACCAGTGAGTGGGCTGGGGGTGCGCAAGGAGTTGGGAGGGTACACGGCTGGGATAGCTGACACCAGCTGACCAAAGGGATATCGAGGGATATTCCATACCATATGACATCATACTCAGCATATAAATCTGGGGGGAGAAGAAGGAAGAGGGGGATGTTCAGAGTGATGGTGTTTTTCTTCCCAAGTAACAATAACACATGATAGACCCCTGCTTTCCTGGAGATGCTGAACACCTGCCTGCCCATGGGAAGCAGTGAATGAACTCCTTGTTTCACTTTGCTTGCATGCATGGCTTTTGCTCTACCTATTAAACTGTCTTTATCTCAGCCCACAAGTTTTCTCACTTTTAGTCTTCTGATTCTCTCCCCCATCCCACCGGGGGGAGTGGGTGAGTGGCTGTGTGGGGCTTAGTTGTCAGATGGGGTTAAACCATGGAAGAATTTGGATAGGGCATAGATTTATTGAGCTCAGGGCAGAGGACAATTATGTGTTTCATGCTCAGGGTACTGAACTTGTGTTAGAATAGGGTTTCCCAGTCATCATCTTCTACAGGAACATTCACAAAGGCTTTTTATTGTCCCTTCTGCAGTTCACAGACTATGTTCCTGGTCTTTCACAGGAACTTATGCATCGATCAGCTCCCCCAACTCTCTGGTTGTATTCCAGATTGAGGTACCTTCTGTACAGGAGACGTTAACATACCACTTTCCCCTGGAAGGAAGTAGGGGTAGAAGAGCAGCAATAATTGCAGGAGATAGAGTGTAATTCATTTTTCAAGGGTCATGCTACCAATATTGCCATTTACCTCACCAAGTCATAATGCCACAAGCCTTTCAGCTTTCTGAATCTATTATTTCAAAGACTGTAACTGCTCATGTTTTCTGAGGCTGAGATTTGCCCTTTGGAGGAGTGCTTTAAAGTGCAATTCCTTTCACACACACATACAATGCCTACTTGAAGTGAAAGGAGAAGAAAAACAGGAAAGACCAAAGTGTAAGAGTGTCCACATTCCCCTTATATATGTGCAATATTGTCTGTGTGGGGCAAACAGACATACTCAAATGGACATCTGATAAATAAAACTAAGGAGAATTGGGAGAAGGGAAGGGAAGGGAAGGGAAGGGAAGGGAAGGGAAGGGAAGGGAAGGGAAGGGAAGGGAAGGGAAGGGAAGGGAAGGGAAGGGAAGGGAAGGGAAGGGAAGGGAAGGGAAGGGAAGGGAAGGGAAGGGAAGGGAAGGGAAGGGAAGGGAAGGGAGGTGGAGAGGGAGAAGAAGGGGAGAGGGAGAGGGAGAGGGAGAGGGAGAGGGAGGGGGAGAGGGAGGGGGAGGGGGAGGGGGAGGGGGAGGGGGAGGGGGAGGGGGAGAAAACTTTGGCCCATACACCCAGAAGAAAAGTTTTTTTCTGACTTCAAACTTGGGAATCAGTTCAGCTCTGCACATTTTAGCAAGCACCATTATCATTAAAACATAAGCTTGAAAGGCCATATGGTTCATCATTTATGTCCAAGTAATGCTGCTGAGAGCTTCACAAATATACAGAGGAGACATTAGACCCCAAGATTTTAGGATATGGATGAAATAGTTTTTCATGAATTGAATTTCAGTCAGTCTAGCTTATTTTGGAACCATTTAAAGTAAATTTTATAGTTTCAAGTACTTTTTCTGCTTACAGAATTCAAAACCAGCTGTGATTTTAATAATATTTGCAGCTGATTGTTCCCAAATGGAAATTAATTAATTTGTCCCACATGGAAAATATATAAAATTAGATCAGGTTCCTTCATTTATAAAAGCAGATATCATTCATGCTTTTAATTTTACTTTTTTCTTTATATTAGGTATGGAAATGTTGAAGGTTCCTTGAACTGAGTCATAGCCTTTTAATAGGTCGCTTCTGACACAGTTGATCCCAATGAATTCATAAAAAACAGTGCAGTTTACTGTTATTAATGCTTTAAAATGACCCTGGCAATATTCTTCCTCCTAAATGCTTCATTAGTACTGTTGTATCTTTATGTGCCAGTGGTCATCAGAGCTTATCCCTGGGCCTTGAGACTTAAGAAATGCTTAGCAAGATAACTCAGAGCTTGCAATAAGAGGTCCTAGATAAATTTAAGGTATTAATTCGTGAAGTTCATCACTTCTCACTTAGCATTGCATGGGGTTTTTACCTGGGCTCTTTTGTTGTCACTTTTCTGCCATCACTTAACACAAGTTTAAAAATGCATTTGTTGTCTTGCCTGTAATCAAAATGTTTATATCTATTCCGAATCTATTTTTAGAAATACTAAGCTCCATATGGAAGAACCAAAACACCATTGACATAATATTCCAAAAGGGTTTCTTTCATAAGTTTCCTCTAGATTACTCCTGCAGAGATCGAAACCTTCATCAGTACCAAAGGAAGAAGGAATTGGTTCCTTTGCATAATATTTGCATGTAAGACCTGTGTTCATACCTGACTTCAGAGGGTACATTTACCACTCCTTTCTCAAAGGGATTTTGTCTGGCTCCATATGGTGATGAAAACCCTCCTTCAGGGAAACACAGCCGCACACAAAAGGAGGGAGCACAGCTAGCCCTTTCCCCACAGTAAATGTCTGGGACACTGAGAGCACTTGCCCTACCCAGCCACACAGACACAGACATTCAGATCAGCTTTACTGTTCCAAGACACGGAGAAGGACAGAAAGATGCTGGAAAGAAAAAGTTCTCCATGACAATTCATCATAGCATCCAGACTAACATTTTATTTGGCTTGAGCCTAGTGTGCGGTATTTTATAGAGTATGAGGAAAACACTGTCCACCTGAGTCCCAGTGATGGTCTAGGGTACCCTCATTGAACTCAGTGTAAATGAATTAAAGAGTTAGAAGGTCCATTTGATATTGTGTTAGTTTATAATATAGGAAATAAAAATGTTACATTTTCAATTTTATAAACATTTTAAGGATCCATCTATCAAGTGCAAGCTTGCAAATTGTTTGGCTCAGCATGCGAGGCCAATGAGTTTATCTCGGCATTAATGATTGAATTGGTGTTTTGGGACTGATTAGTCTGGGCAATCCGTTTGTTGATTTGAATGAAATAAGTGATTTGTTACTTAGGGAGCAGGAGCACAATCAATAATGCAATTCCCTACAGCAAAAAACAGGTTAACACGGGTGCAGTGAACTTATCCTAGACTTACTTTACTGGCCTATACAATGGAAGAAAAAACACTAAGAAAGTTTAGGTGACTGCTGTATTTAAAAAAAAACCTCCAAAATAGCTGTTAAGATATGTGATATCACATTAAAGTCAGGTTTCTTGCTTAAGCAGAGGTAACACACAAGATCTTCTTACATTCCAGTCAACAAATGTGTTTTGGGGTGTGGTGAAACTCACTTGCCCAAGTTATTAATGAATGAGAACATCCTTGACAATGGAATTAAAATGTGAAAAAGCCAGTATTAAGGAAGAATACATGTTAATTAATGGTATGCCTTCCTCTGAACATATTGCTTTTCTGCATCAGCATTATAAATAATTGAGTAACCTCCTGAGGCAATCACCCATTGACTGTTTGTAAAAGAAGTAACTTTGAAAAAAAAAAAGAAATCTGAATAAATGGCTATAGTAAGTGGAGTGGGAATGTGCAATTGTAAGTCAAAGGCCAGTAAAGCTTAATACAACACAGGGCTCGGTCTTTCTGTTGTACTTCCCCAAAATTCATATCATTATGCTGTAGTGATTAGTTTCACTAGGAGATAAAAGTACAGTTGACCTCCTTCTCCTTCCAACATGCAGTTTTAGATTTAAAATGCGGTTGGCTATTAGATAAAATTACACTGTAAAGGGTAGTAGTTGAGTCAAAGCTCACTTCCATGGCTTGCACATCAGTTATTTCCTTCATATTAACATATTGCATGTAACTTTTTCCTTCCACATGTCAAAGGGTTAGATTATGTTTACACAGAAAATGCCACCTCTGATACTCAGAAAGCAGGGACTATGACTTTGAATTAGAGAAGAGTGCTATGCAGCAAGGCCAAAAATAACCCCTGGTAGGTCAAATAAGTCTGGAGAAGTTTAGGGAAGTGTGTGTGTGTGTATGTTTGTTTGTTGATTTGTTTCATCTGAAAAAAAGAGCCCCCATTCTTTGCTTCTCATCATCCTCCCTATCCAAAATAACATTCCCTTTTTGGTCAGCTCTCACTGAATTTGACAGAAAGAAGAGGTCTTAAGGAAAAGAAACTCTCATACACCTAAAACTTTGACAGATAAGCAAAGATTTGTAACCCTAATTCTGGCACCACCAGTTTTAGGGAGGAAAGCAGGGAAAACAGCCACATCCATTTCGTATGGCAGCTGCCTGCTGGCCAAGATGGCTACTTGTAGCATAATCTAGCCACAACCAGTGGTGCCCCTCATTGGGTTGACCTGTCAAAGAGGAGGAAGGAAGGGCCATTTGAAGAGTTGTCTATGTGCTACAACAGGCATTAAGGATGTCCAAATTACTGCAGTGAAAATCTCACGTGAGCCATGGAAAAGCTGAGATGGGAGTGAATGTAAGGGGTAGAGGGGCGTTAAGCTCTCTCTCCTGCAAACACTTCTTCATCCCTTCTTTTTAATACAGTATCAATTTTTTCTCTGCCATAATTTTCCCTTATAAACTCTAACCATGGAGCAAAAGAGGATATTTCCACATGTGGAAAAATCCATGGGTTAAGACAACGGGGAACAGAAAAAGACAGGAGGGCATAAGAAATGGCTGTCTAGGTGTTGCAGGCAGAAAACTGTAAGCATATGGCCACAGCCTTGTGGAAGGGAAGGAGGAAGGGTGGAATATCTTGGCACAGCAGTCCAGAAGATTAAGCAGCAACCTTGCCAGTGCCAGAATAATGGAAAAGAGGCACGTGAGGGCAAAGTAGGTGAGAAGGCAAAGGCAGTAGCTTGTGCAGCACAGTAGGAAAAAACCCTGGATGTCATTGAATAGAAGCTGCAGTGGAGACTTCCCTCTCTTGAGCAGGCTATCTCTTCGACCGGAGCACAATGGAGCAATCTGCCTCCAAGAACTGTCATAGGAAATCTGGTAATCCTATTGCAGATAAACCTCAACTGCTGTTACTGCTATTTCCACTCACACTTGGGAACCATCCAGCAAAATGACACATGCTGAAAAACAGCTTAGCAGCAGTTGTTTGCCAGACTAAGAAACAGAAGAGACTCTTAAGCATTACAAAGGGATTGTTTTGTCTTTCTTTGTCATCTCCTGGAGAATCGATGATTTGAAAAGATCAAGACTTGTTTCAGTATCCTGAAGGACTAAGGTCCTGTCAGTGACTTCAGTGCAGCAGCAGCATGCTTCACCTACACAAGATTGGTGTGCAAAAAAAGGGAAAAATAGCTAAGTGGCAACTCAGACCATCCAAGTACAAAAGCATGAGCTTGAGTTTAGACACTCAGTTTCAGCATTGTTTAATTTACTGGAATGATTCACCTTCTTAAGATAAACATGCCTGTGTGCTTTGCTGCATGAGGTGTCTTTAAGCAATTCACTGCATTTTCAGTTACCTCGTTTACACTGATTAAAATGATACATCTTCTGAGTGAGACACAGCTTTAGCAGCTAGAGCAATGAACTGGAGCATAGTAAAAGTAAAAGCTTGTGAAGTTGATTTGTGTAGCAATCAGCCAGTTTGCTCAGTATCTCTTGGAACACCCCATGGCAAACCATAAGAAACTCAAATCATTGCAAGATATCTGGTTGCTGGAGTACTTTATCTGTCAGATGTTTCTGCAATACAGCTCCCCATGTCTCAGGTGTCACTTTGTTTTGGGGATGTGTTAAAGAAAAGCTAATGAAGAGTTTAAAAATGCTTTTCTTCTATTTAGTCTGTTTTTCTTTCTGTTTTATTTTTTCCAGTGTTTCTAGGGAGTTTTTTTGTTACTGTCTGCTGTTGTAGGATTCCTGAATGTTAGCTGTTTTCAGCCACTTGGTTCAACTCCAGGAAGTCGTGCTGAGCAAATTACTCTAACATGTGAAAATGGTGCGACAAGTATATTTTACACTTGAATCAGATGGGTAAGTGCAAATTAAATTTTGCACTAACCTGCTCAAAAGAGTTAGCACATAATTGATATCTGAATGTTTAGCTGATTGCAACATAAATAATACAGAAATTTCACCTATCTGAGCAATGCACAAATACAGCAAAAGTATTTTTTACCATTATCAAAAACCCTGGTCTTTCAGCCACTGTCCTAGAATGATGTGAAGTTGAGCCTTTGAAGAATGTTCCATAACACATGTCACATTATGCAGGTTTCAAAACCAGTCAGGGTCTATTACCGGATAGGCAGGAAGAAGATAGGCATTTATTACCTAAGAGTGTGCAAGGCACTGTACTAGTAGTCTGAACAAAAGGAACGGGGAATTTAGTTCTACTCTGTCACTGATTAGCTTTATGCACTGAAATAATTTTTATTGCTTTTTTTCTTTGCCTCAGTTTCCCCTACAGTGTTGGGTAATCATCATCTCTTGACAATCTGTCAATTGATAAAAACTGTAGGCTGCTGGGTTTTTTTTCCTGTCCTGTGTTAAATCTGTTTATTAGTGGTCCATCCAGTCTCAGAATCTCGCAATATCTTTTTTTTTGGCACTCTGAAAACTATTTTTTCTGCAGGTAACCACCCAAATTATATTGTTGATAATCTACATGCAACCATTCATCCAGGTGTGGACTTACCAGTAAGAGAGCTGTTTCATCTACTGGCAGTCCCCACCACTACGTGGCAGAAATGACCATGGAAAAACCAGCATGGTTTTCTCACCTCCTTACTACACCTCCTTCCCCCAGGGTCTGTTAAGGAACCTTCAAGTATGCCCAGAGGTCCCTATGGGCAGAAACACTCTTTCACCCTGCTTTGTGGTCTCCTCTTTAACTAGCTGGTTGCACCTGAATTCAGTCTTCCCTCCCTGTGGTGCCCCCGTGGATTGAGGGGTGACACAAAAGCAGAACATCTCAGGGTCTACTTTGAACACTTCTGACTAGTTACACCAGCACCTGGAACTTCTGCATTTCAGTGGAGCAAGCATTTCAGGCTGTGGGAATCTGCAGTATCAGACAGTTTCTCTTCAGGACAAACCTGTTAGGCAGCATTCGTTCTTTATCAGCATGCAACAGGGAACAGCTTCAGGGCTGAGACTTACCCTGGGACACTGTGGAAAAGTGCTTTAGCTAGGTTTGTGGCATCATATGTGGGAGAAAGAAGACATCTGTAAAAATGTTTCGTAAAATTCCCCTCTCAAAAATGCAGGAAAACTCATGATATATAAAGCAACATTTAAATTCTACACTCTTTCGCAAAATAGCAAGAGCAAAAAAAGGAGTCATGAAAAACAATTAGTTGTAGCAGCAACTTCTAAATTTACCTTTGTACCTCTATATTGCAGGAGACAACTGCAGCACACTACAGGGTTCATATATGTCAATGAACCCTCTATTTCAAATGTCATGTTTGAATGCCTTAGGCCTACTTGTTGGTTCAGTTGTCATAAACCATGGGGAATGTTGACTGAAGGTCTCATGGCAAAGGAGGACAGAGGCATTGTGTTTTAAGTTGCCCAGGGCATATGGGACAAAGGCTTCCTTGTTTCAAGTGGAGTAAACTCATCAAGTCCATGTTGTTTCAAGTTGGATTTTGCCCTAGGTTCAGAAATGGTGAGAATGAGTGAAAGCACAAAAAGGAAAGTGATTTACAAACCGGTGGGGAAAATGACATTAAATGCAATAATAAATTGAGAAACAAAACATCTTTCTTTGATTATTTTTCTTCCATACTCATCTATATGTGATGACTGCTGTCATTGCTGCTTTGTAAAGAGAGACTGAAATTCATCACTGTGTAGTTAGGGTTTAGGTTTTGGTTTTTTGGGTGGAAGCATTTGGTCTTTGGTTTTCAGTTATTTTTTATTTTCTGAAAAGAAGAACACAAAGATGGAGGGATAGCATAACATGACTGCTTGCATATTATTTTTTTTTAATCAAGGAATAAAAAAGAACGACTCAAACAAACTCTGAATCCTGTAATGGAAAATAGAAAGTGTTTCACATTGTTCATTCATGACTCTTTCTGCTGTAATTAAGCAGCTAATGCTCCAGATGGCTTAGTTTTCAAAATTAATAAATTTCAGCTCTGCTAAATGCTTTATTTCAATATGTGCAAAACACTAACCAGAAGCTTTTAGTAACTTCACTTGTAAATGTCCCAAAACACTGGAGGCTTTGTGACATTTGCCACATGGGGCAGGCATGTAGTCCCAAGCTTTGCACTGTGCCACTTGGCTTGTGCAGTTCCCAGGATCCAGTCCCCGCAGCCCAGCAGCTCCTCTGTGCAGATTCAGCATCTCTCTCAGGCATTGCCTGTTCTTTTTGCATCAGTTTTCAGGAATGGACTGAGACTTTGGCAAAGGATATTTGAAGGGATACATCTGGTCCTAACACTCCAGTCAAAACTAGAGTCCTGCTTGTTGCCTGGGACAAGTATGTGCAATACCACCAGTATCAGCATTAAAGCAATTTGCCATAGTTGCTTGTGGAGGTCAACTGAACTAAGTTTCCATTTGTTCTCCGTCTGTGGCAACCATCTGCTTGCTTTTGGAGGCAGTCTGCAGATACACAGCCTGTTCTTATCCTGCACACTCACGCCTGAGGTGCAGCTAGCCTATGCTAGGACTTACCAGAGGGTTTGTACTGCCCTGCATGCTTCCCTAGACCAAGTCCAATCCAGCCTTTAAGTTCAAATTTCTTCATCAGCAACATAATGTGAGTCTGAAAAAGAAAATATTCCTCTGACTTTTCTGTGCAGCTTTTCCCTACAATGGCATGTAGTGTGAAATTACTGCTTAATGGACGATATGTTATTTCATTTTTTCTTGCTGTTGTTCCTGAGAATGAACTACTTTTGCAAAAAGGACTGCATTAAACTTATGGAAGTCTTCAGGCATTATGAACACTTTTATCATCTTCTGCACTGCTTCTTTTTTCCTGGGTCATTTGTTGGCAACCTCTGTCATACAACTCCAAACTTAAAATATCTCAGATGTTTGAGCCTACAAAAAGGCACATTGCTTATACTTTCCAAGATCTTTGCTAAAGGCAGGGCACATAGTACTAAGGCCAGTGCAAAAATAAGCACTGTTTCTTCCGCAGAGCTTATGGTGTGGAAGGAAAAGCCTTTCAGGGGAGTGCAGGGAAGATTTGGAGAGCAAGAGCTAGCCCATAATATGGCTTTGGGAAGGTTTAATGAATTAGATTAATTTTTAAGGCTATTTAAGGTGCGAGTGAAGTCCTCAGTAACTTGATGGATCTGGCATCTCATATAATAACCAGCACTGAATGGTGTATGCTCCCTTTTCTGGGTCACAGAAGACATAGAGCATTACCTTTGTTGCTGCTTTCTTAGAGGTAACTCTCCCACGGTGCTGGGACACAGCCAGTTGTTTGTATTCTCGCATTCCTGGGTTGATAGTACCAAATGTTTGCAAATACCTTGCACTGAAGAGAAAAATTCACTTTGTGGAATTGATTCTGGAGAGAGTCCAGCCTGTGCTCACCTTCCCTCAGCAGTGTCACCGCTTAGCTGCTCACTCACAGCCCTGAGCAAAGCAGAGAAGATGCACAGCATTTTTGCTTTGTGTCAGTGCCCAGAGGCCTCCAAAGGCCACCAAAGCTATCCATATTTGTCTCTTCCTCAGCTCTCCCAGAAGCTGGAAGAAAGATGTTCTGCAGGGTGGTGTGTGAAGCCAGCACCACCTGAGGATTTGATTTTGCAGACAGAGCTCTCTGGATTTGGATTTATGTCTCTCACATGCTGGTCTGTTGGCATGAAGCTTCTGCAACACAGCCAATATTCTGGAACACCTTTTGTGGCTTTTGTACCCTTCTTGCACCTTTTCAGATGAAGATCATGTTCACTATCAGACTGAGCTAATTACAAGCCAGCTTGGCCTGCACCTTCTGGTTTTATCTCATGTTTTCATGTGCAGTTCAGTCAGAGCCGTTTTACCATATTTCCTCGGAAGCTGCATTCATAAAAGAGCTTTGAGTTTTATCCACTACCACCCCAACCACCTGTTTCTGTCTCTGAAAACAAGCTTATTGTAAATCATTCAAAGCACAGAAGAGAGCACAGGTAAAGGGATTGTTTGATTTACTCTAAGGCTACAATGAGATTTCTTTCAAGCTCTGATAAACAGGCTTCTCAAAAATCTTAAAATGTTTCTTCAGGGCCAGGACCTCCGTTGACCCATTAGACTCTTAACCCACTTATGAAAGGCTGCACTTAAATGAAAACAATTCCTTTCTAAGGTCATGGCCCTTCGTGGTGGGCTTCACATCCCACACAAGGAATGGTCTGTGTGGTCAGTGCTCAGAGCTGTGGGGCACTGGATAGTCATAGAAACTGCGAGACTATGGGAGCAGTGTAGGAGTAACTTGTGGATTTACGGAAGAAATAATAGCTTCTAGTTGATGTTGGCAGTGCTAAGTGCTGAGAGTGGGAGCAGAAAATGAAAAAGGCAGTTCTTTAAAGAATTCCCTTTTAAAGATGTCATTGACAAGGGCTGCCAGAAGAAAAGTATCAGGGTTGTAGAGACTACGTCAGAAACATCAGCAAGTGATAACAAGAGGCCCTGATAGTAGGCTGGGAGTTTCAGTTGGATAGTTCCTTCCAATTGCTACAGAAGATGTAGGAACAGAAACGCAGAAGGGATACTGTGTCCACACTCTAGCAAGTGTGTACTGCAGCATCATGGCAGCTCAGGAGGCTCTGCCTCCTAGACCCACATCTCTCATTCACTGTTCTTTGCTGTGTCTCACCATATCTATCACCTGTGTTTCTGAGGTCAGGAGCAGAACCTGCCAGCTATAGCAGCTAGTGAGAGGGGAGGCACAGGGCTTTTGTGCACCCAGCCTACCCCTCTGAGCATGCGTAGTGTTGTGGTATGGTACACTCAGTGATCACCTTCACATACTGCGCACTCTCTGTTTCACAGCATTTTCATCCTCACTTGCCCTTGTTGTGCTGGTAGGAGGACTGCTTCTAAAATCCTACACCTCCTGGGTGGCTTCAAACGGTCCTACTTGTGCCCATTTAAAAACAAAAAACTAAAAAAAAAAAAACCCACAACAGAGAAATTTCCTCCTCCAAGCCAAATTAGGAACAGTCAGAGTCAATCCTAGACAGTGAACTGTTAAACTGCTGTGGTATAATATAAAACATTCTAGCTAGAGACATCCGTTTAATTATTCCACTGGGGAGCTGACACTCCAAGTTTAGGAAGATTAGTTCCTAGTTCAGGTCAAGCATAAAATAGTTTATTTTAAAGTACATTGCTCTTATCAGTAGCTTTTTTATTCCAGAATATTCTTAGAATGATCTTCTATGTGTTTTTCTGTCTTCTACAGTTCTCTTATATCACGGAATTACCAATGAAGGACAAAATCCCATATGTTTACTGAAAGTAAATTAAAAATAACCAAAGTGTGATAATATATAATAGAATTAAGCAATATTACATAGGATTTACTTTTATGGTTCTTTCACAGTGTTGCTTTTTGTGAGCAATGCCACTGCATTGAATTCACCCTACTGAACGCTCCTTTGCATATCTTGCAATCAACAAAGCTGTTCAGAAAGCACCTTAAACATTTCAGATCTCTTGTGAGACACTCAGATCTCTAAATCTATTACATTTGGCCCACCAACAATTAAGAGATAACCTAATGAACCCTGAGGTAGCTCAACTACCTTTGACCTACCAAAGATTAACAAAAGTGTCTTCCAACATTTCAGTACAGCTGAGGACTTAGAAAAATCTAAAGATCTGATGCCTGCAATGGAGAATTAAGTGTTCCAGGTTGAATGACTGAAAGATTCAGTGATTTATGTATTATTCTCTAGTTTGGTGGCTCTCAAAACCATAAGTATACTTTTAAAAAAAAATCATACCACAATCTTGTGTGTGAACACCCACTTCTTTCTCAGCCTTAACCTAGTGTGTGTTCAAAGGATATTGTAAAGATATTCTTGCTTCTGAGCAATAAAATGAAACCCAGAGGTGCTGTGTTGGATGAATTTTATTACTTTTTTAAAAAAGCTATTTCACATTTTCAGGAGATTTCACCACACTTAAAGCTTTGATTTATCATCCGTCTATTGCAACATTATATACTGATCATTATAACTTGGGGCTAAGAAGAAATGGTTAATATTCACAATAATGACAGCTTAAGGATAAGTTATTCAGGTGGGCCTAATATTAATTTTTTGAGTGTTCTGCCTTCAGGGGCGCTGCACAACCCTCTGGCACATGTGGTGATTGCCTGGCTGGTCTCAGGTGAGCCTTGGAAAGTACCACACCTGAAGGAGAGTCAGAGTTCTTCTTTGATCTTCTGAGCAGTGAGGAAGCTGCCCATGCTCAACTCTAGTCGAAGAATGAAGCAGTGCCCTCACTGTGTGCTCTCAGCTGAGTGTTTTGATGACTCAGCCTCACTTCAAGGTCACCTAAGCCCTGGAGGAACATGACTAAGCCTTGTTGCTGATCTGCGTACTTTTTCTGTGCCCTGTTTCTATCTGGGTAGTTGATGAGCAGCAGGGTACAGTCTTTGCTGTCTTGTAATGTGTTATAGTTGTATTTACAAAATTCAACAAAGTACATGTTTGAGACCAGCAACTAAATTACATAGAAGAACTTGTTAGAGAATTAATTTCCACCCAACCTTTTTTAATTTTTTTAAATTTTTAATACATAGTGGGAAGAAAAAGTTGACATTCAGAAATGATCAATGAGGTTCATTTGGGAGGGAAAACTGTTTTGGTAAAAAGGCTGTGGTCACATTCCAATCTTCAAAATATTTTTATAAACATTGCAATGTTATTAACATTACTGAAAGCCTTTTCAAAGTAAAAATAAATAAAGTGGTGCAATATGCCATTTTTATATTTTTAAAACAATTCCATTTCTAAAACAAGTGCTGATCTATGAAATGCTGTTTGAAAGATGTCAGCTTTACTGAAATGCCTGTTTCCGGGGCAACCCTATTTGATTTACACTTGCTGACCAGATTTTCTCTGCAGAACTTTCATGCTATTACCCTCTATTGCACTCTGCAGTCACAGCCTTTTCAGTAGCTATTAGTCTCTTACCCTTCCTAAAGTGCTCTGTAGCAAGTCAAAGAAAATGGGTAGGGAGAAATGGTCTTTAATATTTTACTGAGAAAACCTGGTTATAGCCAGTCTCCTGTCACGCAGCCTTGGTTCTTGAAGTGTGTTTCATTAATTCCTCAGTATGTCCTGTGATATCCTTTCTGATCATCATAGGATAAAGTTCATTTCCTTCACACTTTTTTTTGAGCTCTTTGAGGTGGTCTTCATTTTTGTTTCCAGATGTACCAACAGTTTTGTGCTTCTAAGCCAAATGTGGTTTAAATTTCCCTTCCATTCAGGAAATGAACAAAATAATCCATAGCTATGCTCATGTAAAGCACATCATTTGTATCCCGAGTGCTTGCAATAGAGTCAGGAAAAGCAACTGAGGGCTGGTTGTCCTTAAAAATGAAACTTTCTCATTGCTAGCCTAAGACCCATTACAGGGCTGGAGTCCATTCTCCAAAGAGACTTCAAAACATTTTATGTGTCATTGTGTCAGCCACATCAGTTTATTAAGTTAAAAGACAACAGGGATATCTGAGGGAGGTGGAAACTGTTTTAGTGCTTCCTGCCCCTCACAAACGTTTGGTCCTGAAGCACAAAAGCAAATGTTATTTCTTCTTAAAATTTAAAGATATGTCTGGTCCCAAACCATGCCAGTATAGTTCTGCCCTCTCCAGACCACCAGCAGGGCACCCAGCTCCTGCCAAGTCTGTGGCAAGGAACTGCCAGGAGAAACATCCTTGGGCTGGTCTGGGAGGGAAGGGTCTGGGGAGATGCAGATTGTGAGAGCCCAGCCGCCCCCAGGTCCCAGTGTGAATCATCCTGCAGCTGCTGCAGCCTCACTAGCAGCAGACGTTTGATGAGTTGCTTTCTAACCCAGTAACCTGGCAAACACTGTGTAACCGGTGTGAAAGCCAGACAGTCCAGATCAGACCTGAACAGGCAAATATTTTTAATCTTTTTTTTTTCCACATGTATATGAGCATCTAGTTCATAACTGATTATTGTTTAGCTAGGTGGAAGGAACCTTAATGTTTCTAAAGCATGAACAAGCTGGTGTCTTGGAGGAATATGTTCAAAGCTAGGTTTAGAGTTATTCACTGTGTAAGTCAGTAAGCACTGTAGAAAATGCAGATGCTGATATATGTTGTCAAGTAAATTCAAATTTTTTTTCCCTGTCATCCCATGCATGCACACAGATACTCACTGTCCAGCAGAGTTATCTGCTGCTGTTTTGGGTTTGTACGCTGGGAAAAGAGGTAGGAGATTTTTGTTTAAACAAAGAAACAAACAATAAATCCTTGCTTTTTGGTCCAGTGGCCTGAAGCCAAAACCACTACAACTATATTATTCCACATGTTTTAGATTAACTTGTGAGCCCACACATAGGGAAAAAGAAGTCCCTTCAAAGTCGCCTGCTTTTTGTCACATTAAAACCTAAACTGCTGTGATTGGCAGGGCCAGTGCTGGCAATATTTATTCTCATGGTTTGCACCATGACTTAACATAACCAATTATCTTTGAACTTATGGGTGTCCCGAACTTGTGGACAGACTATTCTGAAATGCCTCCAGACCTGGCAGGTATCTCTTCCAGCATGCGTGAGTTGCACCTGACACACATGTTCGACACATTATTGTTATGAGAGTCTGACTTGGGAAACTAGTGAGCACTCCACTTCTTATTGAGAAAAAGCATCAAGACCTTAAAAAGCAATAAATGAAGAGGGCAGTAACAAAAATAAAACACTGCAGAATCCAGCATTTGGGGTAGAAGTTGCTGCTGCATTTTGAAATGCCCTTCTCTCCATGGCTGCCTGGGATGGGAGTGGCTACAGAAGTTCTGTAAAGCAGTTGAGGTCTCCACTATTCAAAATGGTTTAAAACATCTCTGTTCCTAATTTAATTCTGGAAAAAACTGAAGAATGGATAAGAGTTCAGGATATAATCTCTAACAGCCAAAATTACTCTAAAAACAAGAAAAATTCAAACAGGTGGCATGATCTTGACTTTAATGATGAATTTAATAGGCATCAGACAAACAGCCAAAACGAAACTTCTTGTAAGAGTAAAATTTTATGATCCAAGAAATAGAGATAATTAGCTAATAAAAATTTTAAGTTTCATGTGATATACAAACTACTATGTTGTATGTTGTTAGAAGAGCTTTTCATGTAAATCACTCTATGGCTTGTTGGCAATACCTCATTCCTCTAGCCTGTCACCTGGTCCTGGTCCTCACCTTACCTGAACACAAAGTAGCAGGGGCAAAGAACTGTGCTCATACACTAATCAAATGGTCAGCATGCACCCAGTGCCTCCCCCACAGCAAGACCTCCTGAACATTTGCTAGTCTTCTTCACTACACTTGTTCAAGAGGCCAGGTCCCATCCTGTTCCTTGCTTCCAGAACAAACCATATAATCAGCTTGTCTTCAAATAAACAGGCACAGTTGATTTAAGTCATTATAGCTCTCAAATCTAAGTAATGCATAAACCTTCACAATGCATAGCTATACCTTGCTACATCTTATTTCAGTGCATGTGACTCTGGACTATAAATGGTAAATTCAGATTATTCCATATTATTAAAATGCCTCATATTCTCATGAGTGGCTTAGCCAGCCAGGTCAGAGAAAACAGATCAGAGCTTCCCTCTGAAAATTTTAATTAGGGTAATAATATAGAAAGAAATAAGAATATGACGAATTCCTTCTAAACTAACCCAAAATATTTAGGGTTTAAAGTATTTTAGCTTTGGACCTAATTTTACAATGTGTGAAAGAGGAACAGGTACATAAGCATCTAAAATGTGAAAATATCTTTCATGTAGTTGCAAGATATATACATCACTAGAATAAGGTATTGTATTCAAGGGGATAAGGTAAATATAAACTGTAAGAGTTGGCTGCTTCTTAAATGAGTTATATTTTAAAAGACCACTACTTCCAAAACTTAAAAAACAATCAAGTGGTTTAAAACCATACAGTCTTACTGTATCATATAGATTACAACAAAAAGCAATCAAAACCCAACACACTCACAGGTACTGCTTTAATTATTTTTGAGTGCCATAGAACTCCCTTAAATAAAAGTCAACAAAATGGATTTGACCTTAGAAACGTGAGGAACTGGACATGCAAACCCCATCCAAACTCCTCAAAACTGCAGTTGCATTCTATGGGCTTTAGATCAATCAGTGCCATAAGTTTCTTATTTTTAACTTTGCATATTTGATTTCACCATTTAACCAGCCACCCTTTTAAAAAGAGCTCATTAGATGGCCAAATTGATTGACTGATCATTTCAACCTTTTTTGCACATGGTAAATTCTGGGTCAGATTGTTTTCTTTTAATTAGAGCAGTGGTAGGTACACTAGGCACACTCTGTCTGAATGTTAACGTAGGTTAATTGTACTCTGTATCGGTCCTCATCCTCTCACTGAAGTGGGTAATATTAATTTGCTTCATCTCCGTTCTGCACAGAGACACATCGCTTCCCTGTGCAGTTGCAAATACAGTGCATCTCTACCATTTTTGACAGGCTTCTTTCTCCACTGAGAGCATGTCTCAGACCACAGAAGACATCTGTCTGTTGACGAATACTCTGCAAGGAGGTATGTGTGTGCCTTGTAGTTTCTGGTCTGTTGATATGGAGCATGCTGTTTTGTGGAAAATTTCTTTCTCTATATCTTTACTTATAAGATGAAAACTGTTCTCTGGGCCCATAGAAATGACTCTGTGAAAGCCAATAGCTTTTGTTGATTTCCACAAGTAATTATTTCTACTGTTCACCCATACTCCTAAAATAACACAGAGGTAGGAAATGTGTTAAACTGCACTACTTTGTGTCCTATATGCCATTCCTTCAGCTAAAAGCAAGCAAATTCCTTGAAAAGTTTACCTGAATTTTGGGTATCCCTGACAAGATACATTGAAGTTGCACTTATAGGAAGGTCTAACTGTGTTTGACAGCCCTCTTACTCATCACAATTATCCCTGCTGGAACAAGTTAACCACAGGAGCAATAGCACTGTTTGTCTGCTGTCATCTGCCACGGACCCAGCTCTTTCCCAAAGTCTGTAAGATGCACAGAGTTTCAGGTATCCAGCTCTGACCAAATGTAGTGATTTTTTCCAACATCCCATAAAAACAAGTCATTTGAAACCGATCTCAAAGATGTTGTGCACTAGAAATACGTAATTACTCTGCGTACTAGTGATGGTGCTCTCAGCAATTCCAATTTTTAGTATCACAATGCTCATAGGTAGATATGAATTAATTATTTCTTTGTGTATCATGCTGTTTTAAGCATTCCTGGCCCATAGATGCTTTAAACCAGTATAGTGAAGCAGAAAGACAGAGCCCACATTGAGAGTCTTCTTTTCCAATAAACACGTAGTTTAGGAACCAGAAAGTTGCCCAGTTTTTGTTAAATAATTGTGTGGGTTTGTACTGAGATAAAGACATGTCTCTGCTAACTCTTCCTGATATTTTTCTGTGCTGTGTTATGCACAAAAGAATGGACTCCATCTAACTGTAAGTGTAAATAGCCATTTTGTTAACCATAGTTGAATATTATATATCATAGCTCATCAACAAGCAAATAGGAAGTTTAATTAAAATAGAGCTCAGTCAGGTTAAACCTGCAGCCTTTGAAATAAGAAGTAGGGCTGTTATCCTCTTGGCTACCTGGTCTCCATGGGAGAGTGTGTGTGTGTATATATATATACACATATATATATGGGACTTTACTAGCTGCACTTTTGTTCCCTGAGTATAATAGAAATCTGGAGAGAATACAACACTAAAAATCACTTTAAAAATCAAATATAAGTAGTATTCAGTTCAAACAAAACCTATTCTCCAATTCATATGAAGATCTAAGTGCATAAAAATTTTAATGAAGGTTAGATTTGCAGTAATAGTCTGTTATTTTGCTTGAACCAAAGATATTTAAATAGTTTTAAGGGCCAAATACTAGCACTGTTCAGTACACCAGCTACTGATTTCAATGGGATCAAGGTTTGGCCCCTTATGTCCCATTTCAGCATTCTAATGAATTTATTGTTTGACTGCTTTGAAACGTCTCTTGGCAGAGAGCTGCTGCAAATATAATGGCTCGGTAATGTAGGGCCATTTTTTTTCTTCTGTGCTGTACTGGCTGTACTTTCAGCCATTGTGGAATAGAAATATTATTCAGCAAAAGAACTATATTAAAAATTATGGAAGGATGTTAAAAGTCAGCTGTAAATGCTGATTGCAAAAAAACCTGACTCCTTACTTCATAACTCTATATGTAAACAAAATGTAATAAAAAGTGAAGCTAATCTACTGTTTCATTTTATCAGAAAAAAAGATCTGAAAATGAATTACATACTTCTTTAATATATCCATAAATATATGCAGAAAGAAGGTACTAATAAAGAGACTTTGGGATACAGGAGTGATTGAGTCTGCACAAGCCCATCAAGGGACTAATATTTGAGAGTTTGGTATTACAGCTCACATCTGAATATGAATTATCCCTGGGATGTCAGATAATACTTAGGGCCTAGAAAACAGTATATATCCATGTATATCCTGGCTTGTTTATGTGAGTTCTGTAGGACCAACATATTCTTCTTCTGTTGAGTGGTTTTGTTGCAGGGTTGGGTTTTTTTTCCTGTGGATCATCCTGTGTGGATGATGTGCTATTTTACTTTCATATGTTTTCTTTTGAAGATAAAAGGGTTTCTGTTCCTGACGAACTGCGTCTTGACATACATCTCTGATCCGTGTGGATCATTTCCCCACATCCCACTTGTACAAACATCTTCAGCTTGTGTGCTTGGGAATCTGGATTAGTCACTTTTAAGAAGTGTTCTGTTTTCTAACAGAAATTATAATTATTCTGTTCTTTAATTGTGAGATTCCTGGTACAGGTATTTTAACTTGCCCAGTAGTTGAATGGGAACCTACACTAATAAAAAGCTCCTATAAGCATTCTTAGTATCCAGAAATAGAGTGGGGTCTGCCATATTAAGTTATCTGCGACGACCCTCCCTCCCTCCCACCACAAAAAAAAAAAAATGTTTCTTACCAAATACTCCATGAAGTACCATCTTGCCTACATGGTATTCATGAAACTCTCTATTTGCCAAGATCAGTCGCAACCATGATGAGACAGATACATAATGAAGTTCAGTGTATGCTGGTGACTATTAATCTCAAGCAACCTCTCTGACATTGCACTATATAGCCACATGTTTAATCAGAGATTTTGATTTTCACAGCAGAATCATCTACAGCAGCAATGTGTGAATGGTTAAATAGTTCATTTTGTGCAAACAGGGGGTCAATGAGTGAACACGCACTCCCAGTCTCACTCTGTTAACTCCTTGAAAGAGAAAGTGATAGGATGCTCCTATTGTTATGCAAGTTCATTCCAGCTCTTCTAGGAGAACATCTGTCCTAAGTCATCCATGTTTGCTGACTGACTGAGCAAGCTTAATGAAATGCTTTGCGTGTATGATAGCACTCTGCAGTAATATGTAGAAAAAGGAAGAGAGTCTCGGTGGAAGAGCCAAACAAAGCCAAAGTAGTTGCTGTGCTTTGCAGTGCATCAGGGATAGCTAAGCAAGGTTGCTGGCCCTTATCATTTACACATACCAAGAAGAAATAAGGCCATGGTGGACAAGTCTTGAAATGTAAGGAAAGGAGACACAGAAATTACATTAATGTGGTTTCAGGGTTTTAAAAGCCCATGTTTCCACAACAGCTCCATTGCAGCAGCCAAGCTATTCTCACTATACTTTTCTAAGAGGTAGATTTTCTCTCTCCCAGTCTTCTCTCCCTCATTTTTTTGAAATCTAGCTAGCTTGTCAGGACACTGATGAAATAAGTTCCAGGCAGGCTAACAATGCCACCACTTGCAGCTGGAATAGTGGTCTTATTTTTACTTACACTTGTTAATAGTAGCATTGTTGCCTGCAGCATTAGGACAGTTAGCAACAGAATTCCCACTCTCTCTGCAGCTCTTCTGCAGAGCACTCAGCTGCAGTGGGCAGCAGAGCATAGACATAGATACTTTGTGTATTTTAAGTATATAGACAAGTAAGTACATTCTTGACACACAGCATTGTCACCATTCTAGTTCAAAAGGGAACTTAAATTGCAGAAGAAGAGCTCTTTTTTAATACTTCTTGAATGAAAACACTCAGAGAACAAAGGCTTAAAGTTATATATTCAAACTTTGCTGTCTGTGAGTAGGACTACATGCAAAAAGTAGTGAGTTGCTCTTGGAAGTAAATATTCCACAGTCCCAGGACTGCAAAAGCAGGCCTGTTAGCAGTTAGGCCATCTCCATTTTCCGCTATTAGTTTTCTTCTGTATCTCTGTCTTTCACTGGAATGGTCTTGGAGAATCTGTCAGAGCTTACAGCTTTTAGACAATGAAAAAGGGAGAAAAATGCTGTGACTTTTGACTCCTGAAAGTGTGCTTCTACTACAAAATCTTAGCATATGAGCCACCTAAAAATATATACCTTTTAACAGAGGGGTTAAAAAAAAAAAAGAAAGGATAAAAAAAGGGAAAGTAAAAGCACATTATCTTAAGCAGAAGGAGTTAGAATTATCAGAGCATGACTTGTTATAAGATGCTATGCTAAGCTTTTCAAGGAAAGTTTGTGCAATGGGCCAGCAATGTACTGCAGTTTCCTGGTACTACTTGGTGGAAATGAGAGAGAAAGCACCTTAGTAAGTATAAAACTTAATAGTGCTTACAAAGACTCCCTAAACATTTGTGCTAGGGTCCCCCATAATTTTTAATACAGCCAACATTACTAAGAAAAACATCATGGGAAAAAAAGTAGCAGTGTGCAGAAGCCTCCTGATTAGCTGTAATCCTGAGGTAAATTACACATGTTTATGCAGGAGGTCAGTCACTTCTGTAGCAGAGAAGCTGAATGTCTGGCTAGTCAAGCATAACAATTGTACCCTGAACACTTGGCAATAGATGGAATTCACCATTTGATAAAACCGTTTACTCTAATTCACTCAGTAGGAATAGCCAATGGTTAAGTGAGGCTATATCTCACAAGAGTATAATCTATGGAAATGTATGTAGTGTCCCATGAATACTAAATGAATTCATTATGATCAGCAGTATTTCCAATGAATCTGTAATGATGGAGCCTTTAAATTAAATTGTCTCTCTTGATTTTTCAGTGTAATCAAGTTCATCAGCCCATTCCTTTTTTTTTCCCTTATTTAAGGCACCAAACCCATGAGCTCGTCAACATATGAAAGCACACTTGAGCAGCTCAGCCCAAGAACAAAACAGAGAAAAGAAGACAAAGGAGTCATTCTTCACATCATGGAGCACCAAATTCTTTATTGCAAAAAGCACAGTAAAAAAGGACAGGGATTAAGAAATACAGAACAAAATACCCATGCAAGAGAAACTGCAAGGGCTCAATTTCCTAATCTCTATTCTACAAAGGTATTGTAATGCCTAAGAGGGTTAAGATACCCCCTGACATTTGGATCAGTCAAAATGATTTCTGAAAGACAAGTGTTATGAAGCTTAAGCTAGTTTCTTCCTACTGAGACAAACACCCAAACCTTATGGTGACAGGAAAAACACATTTTTTCTACCTGTCCCCCAAACTCTTACTAGGAGCATTTCAGTGATGCCATCAGTAGTCTGCTTCAACCTGCAGTGGTCAGAGAAGGATTTCCCTAGGCTGACAGCAAAGCAGTTTTGTTTTTTCTTTTTTTCCTGGGTGAACTACGTGCCAGGACATCAGGTTTCCAAGTGGGACACAATTTCTTTCATTTCTTCAGCGTTACCGTTGAGTCATCAGAGAAACAGCAAATGATTGTTTTGACTGCCTTCCCAGTTTTTTAGGAAACCTCGGTTTCCTTCACCTGTTATTGACAGTTTCTTGGTGTCATCACCTTCCAAATAGTACATTTCTCCAGCTGCAATATTGCTTTTACAGTGCTCAGTCATGAAAAGGCAAAGTCAACTGATTCTGCATGTCTAACAGTTCTGAGTGTATACCTTCATATTTCTGTGTTTCTCCCAGTAGGCTAGTAGAACAGGTCACTATCAACACTATTGCTTTTACCTGATACAGGGAATACATATATGAACACCTCAAGTTTTAGTGACCTATACCTTTTTTAAACAGTACAGCCAGATGAAATGTATATTTTCAAACCAAAAGTTCTTCTGTACCTAGCAGAATTGTTGAAAAAGAGCCTTCACTGGCAGTAAATGGCAGCATTTATCAATTTAATTGTGTCAGTAAATCTGTACAATTTAATTATTTACCCCAGGGAATACCTTCCCAGCTTCTTTATTTCTCTGTCAGAGATTAGTCTGAGTCCTGTATAAAAAGTGTGATTTTATGCACAGTTTGAAATAGAGCATCTCACTTCAGTATATGTGAATTAGAATTAGCTGGAATTGGAATTAGTCAAGGAATCAGAGAAACTCAGTGCTGTTGGCTTGACAATTTTTAACTGGCTACAAATAAATTGCAGCATTCCTATTTATCCAGTAGGTCAAAGTGCACACACTTTGCCATGTCAACATTTGAAACAGCTCTGTGAGCAGTCTTCCTGCATCAGAATTTTCATCTATAAAGAGACAGAGATGATAGTTAACTTTTTTCAGTTAATGTATTTAGAATTCTTACAACATTCTTCAGTATGTGTGTTAAGATACACAAAACTACAAATACGGTTGAGTTAAATTCCCTTGAAAATTAAAAGAAATCTTTAAAGAACCATTTCTTTTGCAATATTAATTTAGTTCTCTTCCACAAATGGAAGTATCTTCCTTTTTTCCACCTATCTAGTTTCCTGTTCAACACAGATACACAGAAGGACACCATTTATCTTACCAAATCTACCCTGAAGTCCACCTAACAGTGTGTGCCTCCTGTTGGTGGTCATCAATGTCAGATGGTCCAGAGAAAGTTTTAGGCCAAAACTGAATAAACTGTTCCTTAATCTCTGCTAATAGAGACTGACTAAAATCTTGAGGACCAAAGATAATATCCTTTTCAAAATTTTGTCGCCACTTTGAAGTTCAGTGAGTGACTCTACTGTTCAAATAATTCATCACTTCTTCAAAGAAAAGCAATACAAGGTACTGAAAAACTGTCCGTATTTCATGCTACAAGGAGATGTCAAGCTAATTGCAGAAACAAAAGGTTTCTAATGTGCTTGCCATATCACTGTAACCAGCACCTGCTCTCTCCTAAGTTCACTGAACGCCCTTCAAATGCTTATACTTGTGTATCTTTGATTTGTTTTACTCTGTTACATCTCCATAGCAGAACTAATAGGATAAAAAGTGTTGCGTGTATTGTGTGACCTTTCTCTTTCACTGTAGAGTGACTGCAGTAAACACATATTTACAGGATTAGGTAATACAACAGCGGAGCAGAAACATGTTACTGCAAATATAAGCAGCTTCATGAAATTACTTCTCACTTTCCATTGCCCTGTGAAATACTGTTTCAACACAGTTAGACTCCTGCTCATCAGCATTTCACTGATGTGGGTGTATCTTCATTTTTACAAGCTTTCTCAGTTTGGGCAGATGTATGTTTTTGGCAACACTATATTCATCTATTGAAGTCCCTAAACATGTGGCAGCATACCATTATCTAGACTGCCTGTGCCTAACTCTGCACATAAGCCTGGATTTATATTGCTGGCAGAGAAAATCTCCTTTTGATCACATAAAGAGAGCAAAGAAAATCTTAACAGACTTAGCAGTTTCTATTAGCATTTATTAAAGGTCTTGTCCAATACACATACAAATCAATAGCCATTTTTCCTTCTTTAGATATCAATAAGCTTTTGGGTGAGTCCCCAACACAGCTGTTTATCTTTTCCCAAAATTACTAATTACTGTATCACAGAGAATTGAAAGCACTTACTGATGTTTACAGTGCTACCCTATTAATATCTACAGCAGTGCCATGGTACTTGACATGGCTCGAACATAATGGATGATAAAGAACATGTTCAGCAAGCCTTAGATGATACCATGTTATGCAACAAATATCAATATTAATTAAAAACAAAAAAAAGGCTGTGCCAACCTTACTTAATGTTCTTTAGCATTTATCTCCTGGAGACATTCAAGAGTCTTATTGATGTGATTATTAGTTGCAGATTCAAAGAAGGTGAATCTTTAAAATAGGTAAATATACAAATCAGCCACAACAAGAAAAGTATTAGGGAAATTTTACTTGACAGAAAATGGGAAAGAGGACTGTGTTTGACTAGGGGCAACTAATCAACACTGTTAAAATAGTAAGCATCATACATCCATTCAGCTTGTGATGGCACAAAAATGTAGTATGAACAAAAATATTAAAAATTATCTGAAAGCCAATTAGGTAATCTTTTTAGAAAACTGTATGTTTGAGACCTCCCCTGGCTTTGCCTCTTTTCAAAGATCTGCTACTAGAACATAAGAACCTTCCACAGGCACTTCTTTCAGACTAGAAGTAGCTCTTTCTTTTTGTTAAAAATTCAGTGAACACTTAGTAAGCAAACTTCAGAAATATTAGATTAGTTAAAAAACCTCTCAAAGTCATTAAAATGTTTTCAGGATGTGGTTGGTGAACCCATGACAACAGCCTAAGTACTTTGAAGAGATCCACAAAAGACAGACAGTAGGGCAAGTGAGGTGTCCTGTAATCAGAGAAAAGGCCCTGATCTTGCCTTTCTCCTGTCCTTCTGAAATGCCATAAGAACCCCTCCACTTTCAAAGAAAGCCTACAAATACCAACTATTTATGGATCCACAACTATCTCCCAAAAGCTCTTGTTCAGTGCTTTTTGAATATTTCTGGAAGAAAAGCAGTTGTCTGTTGTAGTTCTCATTACTGTTATCTTTTTTTTTCCTTTACTGTTATGTCATCTTGAAATTTAACCAGAAATTAACCATACATTTGCCAGATTGCTGATCTCTGATATTTTCTTCTCACTTAACCAAAATTTCACAAGGCAAAGAAAGAACATACCTATTGCAAAACTGAGGCATTCACCAAGAGGCTTCTGGGTTTATTAAATAAGATAAAATAGCTTTGACATACATCGAAGATGTGACAATTTCTTAGCTGAAAGCAAGTTGACACTTGATTATATAAAAGGCAAAATAAAAGAATGTTGTTACAGCCCAATGTCAGTTTCTGTAGCGCTTCCCCAAAATAGTAAGCACTGACTGGATGCAAAATCTATTTACAGAAAATGACGGCTATCTTGCCAGTGTAACAGCTTAGGTAGTACCATGACAGCTTAGCCAGTGATAGGGGAGTGGTGCTTGAACTCAGCTCAGAAGTTCTTGTCCAGTTCAGCTAAAACCAGAAAAGGAGTGGTGTAACATAGCAGCTACTGCCAGGATCATCTTGAAGCTTCTTCTCATGATCGCATCCTTACATGAATATTTGTGTTCGGCCTTAGCAATAATGAAAATGAAATCTCAAAGTAAACTAGATGGAGGACAGGTATTGCTACTATAACAGTGAAATGGCCATCGTTTGCTCACTTTGTACCATAAACCAACCTTAGCTGAGTAAAACTCCCTGAACAAAATTGCAGTTACACATAATGTTGCCTTGAGTAATTTTGCGCACAGTGCTTTTTAACTGTTCTTATTGTCATGCTTAAAAGTCCTACGCGGCGATATATGTATGCAAAATTTCAAAAGGGGCTTAAATGCCTCTGTTGAAAATATCAGCTATTCCTCAAAGACTACCAACTGCTTCCACTTACATTAAGTATTTCCCAATCAAAAATATCCAGCTGTTTTACACAGGAAGCCACAAAAAATAACAGTCACTGAACTGATTTTCCTTTGAGCAAACACAACTGTAGGAACAGCATAAAACAGGCAGAAATTTGATTCTGTAATACTGTATTCTAAAGAATTTTCAATCAAACAAACAATCAAAAAAACCTCATGAAAAAACATTTGAACAAAATCTGTACCCTACAATTACAGGAGGTTCCAAACATTTCATGGAAACTGCTGAAGCACAGAACAGCCTAACGTAATTTTGAAGTCGGTCCCACCTGGACCACCAGAGGCCCATCCCAACCTGAGCTGGCCTATGATATTGCACATCTGTTGCTTTGAACATTGGATCTCAGCTGTGAAACCAGACATATCACTTCTAAACCCTTAAAGAGTCATTTTTTGCTACACAAGTTTGTTATCTATGCAGTAAACGACTAGAAGAGCTGACGACCATACATCAAAGCTCTGCTTTCTCAACCAAGGATCTTAGGAGTCTGAAAAGCTTTAGAAAGACTACCTTGACTCTACCTAGTTTAGAACACCCCAGTGTTTTCAGGAGACACCAAATGCAAAAGAAGCCTCCAAATGACAGTCTACCCACAGTTAACTTGGTAAACAAACCACTTAAATAAACAGCTTCCCTGCATTAAGCCATTTATGACTATAGACATTTAACCTGAACCTACACACATTCCTCAAATGCTTATCTTCCAAGTATGTGAACAGTCCTCTTTACTGCAATAAGAGACTGCTGGCTATAAGAGGCTAAGCAAATAAGTAAAAACTTATAGAAGTAAATTATTGCCAAAATGCTAGACACAAATAACTATACACCACTTTTTAATTGTAAACAGTCAATATCTAGAAAATAAAATCTATTAAAATAGACACTCTTTTTAGCCTATCTATTTATCTTTGTAAAAAGAAGAGGAAGAGGGGAAGAGAAGATAGGAGGAATTTCATTTCAACTGCACAATTTAGGATACAATATTGGAAGAATTTTGTATAACCTGCCCTATACAGGAATAGAACACTCTTCTTCTCTTTTTCAGCACACACTTGGAATGACTACAGTGTAATAAAACCGAATAATATAACATTTTATTAAATACTAGTTGCAAATTGCCTTAATCTGTGGCCTCCACAGATCCCTAGCACTGTAAAAACTTCCACCCCCTTTCTCTCTCTGGCTGCTGTAGTTTTTTCCAAATTATACTGTGCTAGTCAGTTGTTCTGTATAATTTGGTATATTTTATGGCAACCTTCAAAATATTATTTTTGTAACTTTTGTTTTGGCCAATAAAACTCTACGGAAACACAGCTGATGTCTCTTTCCAGATATAGTTTCACTGTCATGTTATAATTTGTTTTAACTGCAGTTAATGTAAATATCCATGAACTTGAGCTTTTAACTAATTTCTCATCGAAGTGGTCTTAGTCAATTTCCAATGCATGCACCAAATTCTACAACATTTCTAAGCAGCTTTTATTTAGTCTCTACTACTGTCCCATGAGTAAAATTAATCCTTTTTCCCAAGTCTTACGGCTAGTGAGAGAAATGGCAAGAGTGGAATAGCAAGAGCCAGTGTTAGCTTGGGGTGCTGTTCAGGGTAGCAGATCACTCCATCACGAGGCGCTTAATTCCTTTGCAGCCACATCTTCCATCTTTCCCCCACAAGTCTGGGGAGAAGAGGTAGGAGAGCAGCTTGACAGGAGCAAGCCACCCTGTGGGGAGCAGGACACTGCTGGGATGACTCCCCACAAGCCAGGAGAGGGCTTCTGACTCTGCAGGTGCTGCAGCTGCAGATCTCCAGAGCTAATGCTCCCAGAGGAGAAAGGCTTACACTGCTGAGGGGCAGGGGTTTTGCTTTGTCTCTGCAGGGCACTAATGGCAGTGGACAGTCCAGGTCAAAATGGGTAAGAGGGGAACAAAGTGACATCTGGACCAGGAAATCTATTTTGTCCTTCCTCCAGAGCACCAGAATGTAATTTTTGCCCATACCACTGGGGCAGCCTTAACCAACACTTCTCCTCTGTGGTAGAACAGCTATTCTCTGCACTGGTTTGAGTAGTACCAGACAGCAGCAGCTGAAGTAAGAATTACAAAGGGTTATGCTCCAGAAAAGTTACTGAGGAGATATTTACTCTCCCAGTTCTTAATATATACTCAGAATGCTCTGATCAATTATTTTCTGTGTGAGCAAGAGTGAGCATCACTACCTATGCACAAAGAAACAAACTTTCTAATAAAAGGAAATCTTCACTTTAAATGCCTCTTGTGGGGATGGGTCTCAGTAGTTGAGGTCAACATTTGGTTTTACTCTATCCTTCTGCACTGGGAATGCGTGTGGAGCAACTACCCAAATGCTGCTTGCCTCTGAAGTCATGATTGTTGTTCATACTCTCAGGACAGTGGGTAGTCTACCATTTCATGTTGAAGAAAACAGTACACGGGGATTCTTAGACATTTCTGCATGGGAGATCTGCTCCTGTATGCAATCTTTTATGTGCAAAGATCTCATTTAAGTCAAAGTGTAAACTGCGCAGACCCTGCTATTTTAGGTGGCATCAAGCTAGGTTTAAATGAACAGCTTAAATGTTTCTTCTTTTTCAGCTTGCATGTTTGTGAGGTATGGAGAGGACTGGTGGTGGTCTCACCAAAAAATAGAAAGGAGTGTAACAAAAGAGTAATGGAGAGGCCAGAGTGTATTGTGGAAGACCAAAGTAATTGTAACAGCTGGGGCATGAATTTGAGAAGCAATGTCCTCTTGGAAGTCTTGTATTCCTCCAGCTCTCCCTGTTTGCAGGATGAAGTGTAAAATGCCCAATCCTGGCTGTTCACTAGTAAAGCAGCATATTAGGACTTGTAACACTTTATTAATGTGTCAGGTTATTCCATCCAATAGAATGAGATTCCTTTCATCCAGAAAAAGTGCATAGAATTCTATATAAAAAAAATGCTAATAGATTTTAAATTCTAACTCTATAGGGACAATTTAAAGTCTATTTTTCTCCTTCTAACTGTTGGGTTGGGGTTTTTTTCATTCTTGTTTTATCTCATGTGTTTATTATACCCTCCATGTATCCTTCTGAAACCTCTGGTTGCCTTCAGCTGTAGTATCTCTTTAGGACTTCTCCCCCTTCCTTTCTCTCTTCTTTCTAAGACAGATTTGGTTTTCCTCCCTGCATTTTCCTTTCTCTTAAATGCTTCTCTCTTTTTCCCTCTGTTTCATTTAACTTGATATTTTTCCTTCATCCTATATTTGCTTTACTAGCACAGGGGAAAGTAATAAGGGTCATTTACAGTTGCCACATCTTCCAGAGTTGGGGTTAGAGGGTCTATGGTGGATTCAGGAGTTACTACTATCATACAAGCAGCTCATTCTTGAACACAGCCTAGGTACCAGACCTTTTTTCCATACCCAGGGGTCACCACAGAGAATCTCCTCAGAAAGTCCTTGCACAGAGGACAAATGCCACAGATATATGGCATCTCTTGGAACCTCCCCACTTGATTCAGGGGTATTTGGAGTAATGTGTGAGATAACTTTTGCATCTTCTTTTCATAATGTAAAAATCTGTGCAGTCTACAAGCATGAAGAGATGGTGTAGAAATCAGGAACGACTCAAATGCTGAAAGTCCTGCCTTCACTCAGACCCTTCCTGCTACTTGTTTAAAGTATCCTGCAGAGGGAACTTGGGTGAGAAGGCTGTGCGACTGCAGTTCCAACCAGCAGGAGCTCAGTTGTTAACAGCTGTGGGCTTTAACAAAGTAAGTACTTCTGCTACTGTAGCTCATTTTCTTTTTCCTTTAGGCAAATAACATTTACAACAAACATTCGGCCCCAGTGCTGTATTTCTCTCATCATTTTTATGCATTTCATTCAGACCTTTTTGCAGATTGTTGCTAGAATGAAAAGACAGTAGAAGGCCATACTTCCAGATATCAAAATTCCCGTTGTTCTTTGAATAAGAGATTGTACTTGAGTACAGAGATTTGCATAAGAATTAGTCCCCTTCCTTGTATCAAGTCAGCTATTTTCAGCTCAGTGTAGCAATCTTCGATTTCTTGGTTGTAACTATGGCAATAAGATTAGATGGTATTCAGTAAAATTCATTTCACAAATTAGCATGGGAGGGTGCCTGTGACTGTGATAGAAGGAGCAGTATAAAAACATTGTGGAATTAGATTGAAATTAAATCAGAACTCAGAATATTCCTCAAAATAATGATTCTCAAACTCATCCAGCACCATCTGGTAGTTTGTGAATGATTTACAGTTAGCCACAATAAACATGATGGCATCAATGGACCTGATGGGGGTTATATTTCTCACTCAAAACCATTTTGAAAAGATATTTTAACCCCATTTTGAGTGGATGCTGAATTCTTTGATCTGAAACTTTTATAGCAGTGGCAGTCAAATCAATTTCAAACACTTTCATTACAGTACAAATCTACAAAGCTTGTTACGGTCTGGGAAGAAAAAAAAAAAAAGTCTTGCTCTAGCCCTCAGGCCATGTTATAATGAGGGTAAGAATGAGCGGTGGTAGGTACTATTTGGAGTTCTGCCTCTGTCTTTCTGCTGCACGGTGCAATCCTGTCAGTTCATGAGAACATCAGACCTTAATTTGCACACGCTAAAGATGGCTTCCTTAAGTTTTGCATCATTTGCAATAATTCTTGGTTTTGATCATATTTCATTACTAATGAGTCTTGTGTCCGTACCTAGTCTTTCCTATTCTTAATAATACATGCAAACAGGGTTAGAAGAAAGGCAGGTTTAGATAACTTTTTTCAGATGTTTAATGAACACCTTTTTTCTACTATTTGCATTTTCCCAAGGAATCTCTTACCTTAATAAGAAAAGTATTGCAAAAATATATTTTCAATAAGTATTTGACTAACTGGTTCTTTCATTGGTATGCTGTGATATGATACTTAATTTAATATGATACAACATTGAATTGATATTGATAGGGTTCTTTCACTGAATATTAAGAAAATACCAGATTTCAAAAGCATGAGAGGTTTTATTTTTATTCTTCTGAACACAGCCTTTCACAGCTTTTCTTGGCTGTCAGATCATATATTAGAAGGCTGGCAGAGATCAACCCTGCAGCCTTGCACAGGAAGACAGCAGTATTGCATGAAATTTCATGTCCCAACACAGTTTAAGTTCAAGTGATGTCCTTCAGTATTGCATAAGTCCTGTACCAGCCCTCTGAGAAGTGAGTTGTCCTCATGGAACAAACACACGTTCAAATTGCATATATCAGTAAAATAGATTTTTGCCTTTATAAATTATGTCCAGCAGCCCTGAATCACAGTCTGACCTGGTTATCCTACAAAACTGCATGCACAGTTTCCAAGATTGTGAGTAGCCAGACCTGCCCCTTCAGGAGGAATTGGGAATAAGAGATTACCTAGAGCTATGCAGGGCTATTATTTCTGTCTGGAAAGGTTATCTTCAGGTATTTTCCCAGTGCAAAGGTCTTAGGAAGAGCACTCAGTGCCTTTCAGGATAAAGCCATTATTTCCTGTGTGACCATCCTGGGAGGTACCAAAGTAAATGAATGTGTAACCACGTTGGCTACTTTTTTATTCTAATACCTTCCTGTGAAGTGATTTAATTGCAAATCCTCATTGAAAGCCAGGAACAGGGACGTTATTTCAGTAGACACATCATGCACTATCAAAATGGCTTTGTGCCTCTTCTCAGGTAAAATCAAAAGCTATTGGGGTGGAAATGTACTTGTTCTCACTAGTGGTTACCTGAATAACTGTTTGCTGATCTAAATGAAAACAAATGGATGTTTGCATATAAATAATCATAACCCATTTTCCTGTCAGCAATACATATTTTATTTGGTGGTATATAAACCTTCAGTTACTCAGTGGCTCAAAAAATACTGTGCCTTTTTAAAATGGTCTATTCTGCAGGATAAAACTGTTTCTAGCAGTATAGGCAAGAGGTTTCAATCACAGTTTTAAGCCCTCCATACTTCTGCAGGGCACGATTCAACAGTATGTTTAGTTTGCTGTGAATCTCTGAAATAGATCACATCACAGTACAAATTCGTCTTATACAGGGTATGCCTTACAACCAGGAGGCATAATGAAATATGACAGCAGAATGACAGTGGACATAGCAGATTACTAATATCTGTGTAATATGTAGCTCTCAGTGCAGAGAGTTTAAATGAAGCAAAGCAGTGGGAAAACTGTAATTCAGAAGGCAACATGACATCCGTCCTCATTTCTGTGCTGGTTTTGGCTGAGAAGGGGTTAATTCTCCTCACCGTGGGGGGGGGGGTCGGCTACCTTTGCAGCTTCCCGAGCTCTGCTGCGGAGGGGGGGCTGGGAGGGGCGGGGCCACGGTGGGGGCGGCTGACCCCGACTGGCCAATGGCAGGTTCATTCCGTACCACGTGACACCGTGACCAGTATATGGAGGGGGGGCAGCCGCGGCTCGCGCGCGGCGTCGGGTCGGCGGGCGGCGAGCGGCTGCGGCGCGTGCGGTTTGTTTCGGCGGTTCGTTCCCCCTCTGCCCTCCCTTCCCCCCCCCCCCCCGCCCCGGGTTTTGCGCCTCTCGTTGTTCTCCTTTACATTGCATTTCTGCTGTTGTTTCTTTTAATTTTAATTATTAAACTGTTCTTACCCCAACCCACGAGCGTTACCCTTCTGATTCTCTCCCCCATCTACCGGTGGGGAGTGAGCGAGCGGCTGTGTGGGGCTGAGCTGCCGCTAAACCACGACAGTCTTTTTGGCGCCCAACGTGGGGCTCAAGGGTTGGAGATAACAACAGCTGCTGGTCACAGCACCATGTTGTCCTTTTTGCAGTTGGTGTTAAAGATCGGTGTTGGTTTGTTGAGTCTGCTGTGTTCTGCTGCGATTAGTAACATTCTGCCTACGAGATTTTTTAGGCAAACACTGGTTTTCAGCTTTAGCTGGTATTTGGGGTTTTTACTGAAACTGTTACTGTACTTTGGCTACCACCCTGTTGAGGTAATTAACAATTATACCTCCTCCTCTGAGAGACTTTACATGGAGGAAATACAGAATGGTATCTTTGCAACTTTCTTCTATGATGTCTCCATCTTCATTACAACAACCTTTTTGTATCTTGAACATCCTTGAGTAGTTAAGATATATTTATTGTTAGTTTTGGTTTTGACTAAGCAACTTAAGAATATCACCCAGAAATCTGCCCCAAGGCTTGATAGTTACGAGTGGGAGGGCATGTGGGATAGCATGGGCAAATACCTAGGGCAGTGGGCACCCCTGGTGTTTTGGAGTTTCACCCCCAAACAAGTGCAGAATCCTGAAAAACTAGTAGAATGCTTGGAGAAAGTATGTTGTTACACTGGGAACTCCAGAGAGAGACAGATCACTGGGATGTGCTGGGGCCCACGTGTACCGAGCCCTGCTCAACAGTATTCAGTGCTCCTGAGGGGAAGAGAAGGTCTCTGGATTGGAAGGCAAAGTGACTGGCACTGTGGTCACTCCAGCCCTGATGACAAGCACTGTGGCTACTCAAACCCCCATGGCAGGCACTGGAGCTGACTCAGAGAATCAATACCTGCCAGTATTAGTCACCACCATACCCAAGAAGAAATCTTGGAAGCGGACGTCAACTTGTTTAGAGTGGGATGATGAAGAAGCAGGGCAGTCACAAGAAGAGGAGGAAGAAGTCACAAATGAAATAGAGACCACCCGATCCCTGTCCTTAAGCGAGTTGCGAGATATGCAAAAAGATTTCAGCCGTCGTTCAGGTGAGCACATTGTGACCTGGCTGCTCCAATGCTGGGATAACGGGGCCAGTAGCCTGCAATTAGAGGGAAAAGAAGCCAAACAACTGGGTTCCCTTTCTGGGGAAGGGGGCGTTGACAAAGGTATTGGAAAAAGAACACAAGCCCTCAGCCTCTGGAGGCGACTCCTGTGACCTGAATGATCAACAGTCATCCAAAGATCCAGATGAAGCCCAGTACACGTGACCCATGTGGTGGAAGTTTGTACAGAGCGCACCATCCTCGTATGTGAACTCATTGGCAGTAATGTCCTGGAAAGATGACGAGACACCAATGGTGGCAGAGGTGATTGATAGACTCCAGGATTATGAAACAAATATCTCTTCCTCGGTTGTCTCTGCTGTGGAGAAACCATCCCAAGAGGTCCAGCAACTCAAAGATATGTCCTATTCCCCACCTCTACAGAGTAGCGTCTCAGCTTTTAGGAATAAGCGTCCTTTGGCTCAAAGGAGAGGATACACACCACAGGCCACCCTATGGTTCTACCTGCGTGACCACGGAGAGGACATGATGAGGTGGGATGGCAAGCCTACCTTGACCCTAGAGGCATGGGTACATGCGCTGCAAGGAAGAACAATCACTCAAGGAGGTGCTTCCAGGAGAGCTGCTGCTCCAGTTTCTAGTGAGCAGGTCCCCAGACAGAGGAGCAGAAGTGCTGATTTTATTTCTGAGCTTAATAGAGAGACTCCTGATTCACATTTACAGGAAGTGAGTTGTGAATGCCATGATCAGGACTAGAGGGTCCCTGCCTCCAGCCAGGTGAATGAAAGGGATAACCAGGCTTACTGGACTGTGTGGATCCGATGGCCTGGCATGTCCGACCCACAGGAGTATAAAGCTTTAGTGGACACCGGCGCACAGTGCACCTTAATGCCATCAACTACATAGGGGCAGAACCCATCAGCATTGCTGGAGTGACAGGGGGATCCCAAGAGCTAACTGTGTTGGAGGCCGAAGTGAGCCTAACTGGGAATGAGAGGCAAAAGCACCCCATTGTGACTGGCCCAGAGGCTCCTTCCATCCTTGGGATAGACTACCTCAGGAAAGGGTATTTCAAAGACCCAAAAGGGTACAGGTGGGCTTTTGGTGTAGCTGCCTTGGAGACGGAGGAAATTAAACAGCTGTCCACCTTGCCTGGCCTCTCGAAGGACCCTTCTGTTGTGGGGTTGCTGAAGGTCAAAGAACAACAGGTGCGGGTTGCCACCACAACAGTGCACCGGCGGCAATATTGCACCAACCGAGACTCTTTGATCCCCATCCATAAATTCATTCACCAACTGAGGAGCCAAGGAGTCATCAGTAAGACCCACTCACCCTTTAACAGTCCCATATGGCCAGTGCGGAAGTCTAATGGAGAGTGGAGACTAACAGTAGACTATCATGGCCTGAATGAAGTCACTCCACCATTGAGTGCTGCTGTGCCAGACATGCTAGAACTTCAATACGAACTGGAGTGAAAGGCAGCCAGGTGGTATGCCACAACTGATATCGCTAGTGTATTCTCAATCCCTCTGGCAGCAGAGTGCAGGCCACAGTTTGCTTTCACTTGGAGGGGCATCCAGTACACCTGGAATCGACTACCCCAGGGGTGGAAACACAGTCCTACCATTTGCCATGGACTGATTCAGACTGTACTGGAACAGGGAGAAGCTCCAGAACACCTTCGATACGTTGATGACATCATCGTGTGGGGCAACAGAGTGGAAGAAGTTTTTGAGAAAGGGAAGAAAATAGTCCAAATCCTTCTGAAAGCTGGTTTTGCCATAAAACAAAGTAAGGTGAAGGGACCCACACAAGAGATCCAGTTCTTAGGAGTCAAATGGCAAGATGGACGTTGTCAGATTCCAATGGATGTGATCAACAAAATAGCAGCTATGTCTCCACCAACTAGCAAAAAGGAAACACAAGAGTTTTTGGGCATTGTGGGTTTTTGGAGAATGCATATTCCAAATTAGTGTCTGATCGTAAGCCCTCTCTATCAAGTGACCCGGAAGAAGAATGATTTCAAATGGGGGGCTGAGCAATGACAAGCCTTTGGACAGATTAAACAGGAGATAGTTCATGCAGTATCCCTTGGGCCAGCCCTGGCAGGACAAGATGTAAAGAATGTGCTCTACATCTCAGCCAGGGAGAATGGCCCTACCTGGAGCCTCTGGTAGAAAGCGCCAGGGGAGACCCGAGGCTGACCCCTAGGGTTTTGGAGTCGGGGATACAGAGGGTCCGAAGCCCGCTATACTCCAACTGAAGAAGAGATATTGGCAGCATATGAAGAGGTTCGAGCTGCTTCAGAAGTGGTTGGTACTGAGGCATAGCTGTTCCTGGCACCCCGACTGCTGGTGCTGGGCTGGATGTTCAAAGGAAACATCCCTTCTACACACCATGCAACTGATGCTACGTGGAGTAAATGGGTTGCACTGATCACCCAGCGGGCTCGAGTAGGAAACCCCAGTCACCCAGGAATCTTGGAATTGATTATGGACTGGCCGGTAGGCAAAGATTTTGGATTATCAGCAGAGGAGGAGGCGACATGCACTGAAGAAGCCCCGCTCTATAACAAACGGTCAGAAGATGAAAAGCAGTTCACTGAATGGTCCTGTCGCCTTGTGGGAGAGCACCAGAGATGGAAGGCTGCTGTATGGAGTCCTACACGACAAGTAGCAGAAACTGCTGAAGGAGAAGGTGAATCGAGCCAGTTTGCAGAGGTAAAGGCCACCCAGCTGGCCTCAGACATTGCTGAACGGGAAAAGTGGCCAGTGCTCTATCTCTATACTGACTCCTGGATGGTGGCAAATGCCCTGTGTGGCTGGTTACAGCAGTGGAAGCAAAGCAACTGGCAGCACAGAGGCAAACCCATCTGGGCTGTCACACTGTGGCAAGATATTGCTGCTCAGGTAGAGAACCTGGTTGTAAAGGTATGTCATGTGGATGCTCACATCCCCAAGAGTCGGGCCACTGAAGAACGTCGAAACAACCAGCAGGTAGATCAGGCTGCCAAGTTAGTCAACACAAGGGGATCTGCCAGCCGAGCTGGCCCTGCCCAGTCAGAAATCCTACATACTGTGGAAGGGGATAGAGTCCCTGTAGTGCATGTAAATAGTATGCTGGGCAAGACAGTCTGGGTTCTTGCTGCTTCAGGCAAAGGCAAACCCATTCGTGGGATTGCTTTTGCTCGAGGACCTGGGTGCACATGGTGGGTGATGCGGGAGGATGGAGAAATCTGATGTGTACCTCAAGGGGATTGGATTTTGGGTGAAAACAGTCAATGAACTGAATGGCACAATGCGAACTGCTATATAATATTAAGTGTCATCTCTGTGTTTTATCAATGATATCATAGTACAAGCCTCCCAATCCATGGAAGATAAACTGTGAAACAAGCAAAGTGCAGCAGAGATGGAACTATGGTATGCAGCAACCCAGCGCCACACACAGACTCCATCTTTCCCACCCTGAAAGACTGATACGGCCGATGGAGCCCAGAGTCACGGGCTGGGTGAACTCAATGGACATTTTAATGGACATTTTACAGGGAAGGTCCATAGTCTAAGGGAATGACGTCTGTGTATGATGTCAAAGGATGGGAAGGGGAGGGGTGGTGGTTGGTACGGTTGTATTGGATGGTACGGGACCTGGGCATGGTGTAAATGGTATGGTGTAAGGGGTGGAGAATGTGCTGGTTTTGGCTGAGAAGGGCTTAATTCTCTCCCCTGTGGGGGGGAGGTCGGCTACCTTTGCAGCTTCCCGCGCTCTGCCGTGGGGCAGGGGGCTGGGAGGGGCGGGGCCACAGCGGGGGCGGCTGACCCCGACTGGCCAATGGCACGTTCATTCCATACCATGTGACACCATGACCAGTATATGGAGGGGGGGCAGTTGCGGCTCACGCGGGTCGGCGGGCGGCGAGCGGCTGCAGTGCGTGTGGTTTGTTTCGGCGGTTCATTCCCCTCCCCCCTCCCTTCCTCCCTCCCCCGGGGCTTTGCGCCTCTCGTTGTTCTCCTTTACATTGCATTTCTGCTGTTGTTTCTTTCAACTTTAACTATTAAAATGTTCTTATCCCAACCCACGACTGTCACCCTTCTGATTCTCTCCCCCATCTACTGGTGGGAGACCGAGCGAGCGATGGTGTGGGGCTGAGCTACCGCCTAAACCATGACAATTTCAAAAGCAGAAGGTGAAAGGGTCAGGTAGGTCTGTGGAGGTTGTTCCCTTCCCGCGTAGGAAGAGCATCTGAGGACACACTTTGCCAGACAGTGACACAGGTGAGAACGAGTGGAACCAGGAAGTCCAACACATGGCAAAGTGTTGTTTAAACTCCTGTTATTTACAAGAAAATACCTCAGATAGCCCTCATAGGCTTAGCTCATGCCATTCAGAAGAAGCACTCAGGGGACAGGTAGGAAACTGAAAAGGACGCAGATTTTCAAGAATGCCCACAAAGAATATCGACTGCTTCATTCTTATGCAACGGAGCAATTTGCCTTGGATTTCAGCCCTAAATCTAATCTCCCATTCAGGTGTTAGAAGTGCTGTATAAAGGCATTTTATGGGTAGCACAACTCCATAAGTAACTTGCCTTATAGCATCTGCCCAGTAGATCTCTTTTCTTGACTTTTCTAAGTGTCAGATGGAACAGTAGTGGCTGGCCCTCCAGTTGTCCCTGTTCCCAGACAGAGAAGACACCCTGAGTTGTTTTTTTTCTGAGTGTGTATGAGCTGGGACGCATGTGTGCACTAACAGTGGGAAATTGCTGAGAATCCAGTCAAGAGCAGGTGAGGCACAGGTTAACAAACGGTTGCTGAAAAAAACTGTTCTGCCTAAATTGCGAAAAGTTGCAAATTATGTGTATAAATAAAGGGAAAAGAAGCCACCTAAAAGAAGAACTAGTTTCAGGCACTAACCTGACCTGTAGACCGACTTATTACATTGCTCTCCTGTCGTAGCCAATCAAGGCCGTACAGCCTTGAAATGCTATGGGACAATCAGTTAGGTGTATCAACAGCTGACTCTGTTTCTGCTTTTAATTTGTGAATGCAGTGTTTCATAATGCCTGCCCCTGATTGAAGGAAATGCCCGAGTGTAACAGGAGCCTGTGGATAAGGTTTGCTCTCCTGTTGTCCTTCACCTACTGAGAACAATGCAGAAAATGAGTCATTACTTAGCTGACAATGTAGCAGATCAGAAGTAGCTGATATTTGTCTCTGATTAGGAAGGCATCACTATAGTTCTTTTTACCTGAGCAACTTAAAACCTTTTCTTTAATCTGAGAGAAAGGAAGCTCTGCTGTTGTACTGAGTGAAGGATATTTTTAGAGTTATTGAATACTGTAGGATCAGAATTTCAACCTATCTTTGAAACATGTTGGAGCTTTCCTGTTCTTGTGGGCTAGATTTCCTTGTCTCATTATAGCCTGTCCATCTTACTCTTTATACAGTTCTCATGAGATGTAAGAAATACAAGGGGGCATACTGGTATATAGGGCACAAACAATGCCCAGCTCTTTGTGTAGTAGCTAACCTGCCAACTTTCAGCTCCTCCAGGTGGGTATTTGGAGGGCTATAAGGCCCTATATGCTTGTGCCTTTAGTGAAGTTATGAGTGAAATGAAATACCAAAGCCATCACCTGCTGAAAAAGATCTATATAACATTACATTTTGGATTTGTGGGGCTCTGAGTTGTCAAAGGTACAAAGCACAGTAAAAAATGTATACATGAAAAGGAAAAGAAGGAAGTAATTCTGCAAAGTGCTTTAGGGTAGGTGAGATATAGAAATATTTTTAGCAGTTCTAATCAAGCTACAAGGAAAATTATGCAGCATATTCATTCTTGTAGGATTTATACGGTTGGTATTCATCATCAGTATGGGTGTGTTGGTGCACAATGGAAAATTCAGCTGAAACAGTGAGATCCACTGCCTTTTTTGATACAGCTGATATGAAGGTTGGTTACCTTTGTCACAAAAATACAAGCTGATCACATATGGGGTTTTTTCCTGCAAAGTCATGTGCTGGTTCACCAGACTTATGAGGAGATCAGAGTTTAGCTTAGCTTAGTTTCACTCTACTTCTGCTTTGGAATATTAAGGCAGCAGTGTTCAATTCACAGGCAGGAAGAGGACACCTTTATGGTCCCCTCCAGAGCAAGAACAGGAGGATCTGCTTGGAGTTTACCTGGCTTCTTCCCTAAAAAATCAGAACAAGCTCTCCATTGAGGATGGAAAAAATGGGGGAAGAAGGGGAGGATCTTCTGGTGAAGGACCATGAGGAGTGAAACCCAAAAGCAAGAATTATGGTGAATTCATTGCTTGTTCTTCACAGTTGAGAATGCAGAGCAAAAACTGCATCATCACCAGAATGCTCTTCAACTGTTTACTGATGGCAACTGCTGCTGTTGTGACTCATTCTCAGCTTCTCGTTGTCTTGTGGTTATTAAACATATGGGGACAGTGGCTGGCAGCAGCCTAGCACTGGAAATCTTTACCCCAGCTGCAATTTGGGAGCAGCCTGTAGGTCAGCATCCTCAGAGAGGGACAGAAAGTAGGGTCCATTCTGAGGCCAGTACCATAACTCTGCTGTCACAGATCACTACTGTTATTACAGCAGATCCTGTAGAAGTGCCCCAAATCCCTACACAATAACAAAAACTTGTTTTCTGTATACATATTACAGTGCAGTCAATTCCTGTAGGAGATGCAGTAGTTTAACGTGAAAATTTCCTCATTCAATCTTTGCTTGCTTTCTGAACCAGTGGAGCTGCTCTTCACTGCAGAGTGGTCCTACTGTGCCCTTTCCTGATGTAAATCACATTACACCCAGCACTTGCCAAATTGACAGGAAGGCTCACACTTAATTTACAGGTATCTGCATTTGCTGACTTGTCCTATTAAGCATGTTGACTGGCTGTTTTACTAATTGAGAGTTCAAGAAACTGAGAAAGAGGCAGAGAGAGGAGTGAGCAAGCAAGCACAAACTGAGACAATTCAGTCACTGACTTTCTGGAAACTTGTGGTAATTTATGTGTGATAATTGTGAAATGCTTGACTGTTTGATAGGAATTGGCTAATGGGTTCAGAGCTGCCAGTGGGGAGGGAGAGGATGCCAGGCAAGTAAAAAGGCAGTGTGGTTATATAGGTCTCGTTTCCTTGGTGAAAGCAGCAGGGAACAAAACAGCATTAAAATGAAAACTAAAAAAAAGTAGTCACGGAGATTTTTCCTCAGAAAACTCTGGCCCTTTCCATCTACTTCAGAATACAGTCCTTTGCTGGTCACAAGGTCCATGTGCCACTTCTATCCTGCATAATTTTATTTGGGGAGTAAATGCAACTCAAGAGAGATGGATTTTTTACATTCTCTGCTCAGACGAGCATTTCATTCTAGTTGAGCCACACTTGGTAACATGTTGAACACGCAGGATATCCCTCACATTTCACTAGAAGTAAGAACAAATTGCAGATAAGAAATCAGTTTTCATAAAGCTTGATGATGTTGGGATGCCTGCTGCTGCTTTGGTCTACTTCTTATTGTCACAAAAAGGATGAGGTTGTCTGAGCAATATGTGTTACTGGGGTGTGCTATGTCCACCTACCAGTCATCATTAGATGATTACCTAGAGAAAGATCATTTTCTTGTAGACAGAATCAGCTCAGAAATAACAGCCTAGAAAATTAGTTCTTGCAGCAACTTTATGTTAGAAGATATGTAATGCTGAAGGAGATCAATAATGTATTTTATTATAGGAGTTCTGATAAAGAAGTATTGTGCTGTTTTCAAATATTACTGCTTAGACATCGTCCAAATGGAATGTATTATGGTTTTGATGAATAAAATGTAATGTCAGCTGAAGTGAAAGACAAAAATTTAAGCTCCTTAATCTCATCAAAGCAAAGCCATTTCTGAGCCAAAATATTCCCATTTGAAACATTTTGTTATTCTGATTTATTGAATGACTTCTCTTATCTGGAATCTTAAACAACATTAAAAATTCACTGATGTATTCATAAATCAGTTGAATTTTGCAGAAAATACTTAGCTTTCATTTGTTTGGGACACATTGTGGCTGCTTTTCTCTAGGCAGCTTACCAGGGAAACAAGATCGAAATTCTTCAAAACGTGTCCCACTTTTGCCAGTGAAAGCCTTGATGAGGGCTTGTGGCCCACTGCCTATTCTAACAATCAGCTACTTGAAGGAGATACTCCAGATGGGCATTGCTTTGCATTTTTTTTCCCCCCTCATGCACATGCTAGCTAAACGACAGCCTCAAACACAGTGAAGATGATAGAACAAAGTTGGTTATAGAGGATGTGGACACACTGAGGTAAATAGCATGCCAGTTTAGACAATTAGTGCATATCAGTAGCTGACTGCATACTTAAACGTTTTCATTTACAGCCAGAAAATATTATCTATGGAGCTGGTCAAAGTGTATAGTAATACAGATGCACTATCTAACTAAGAACCAAGAAAAATATTCAGAACTTACCTGGACAAGGCTCTGAGCAACCTTATTTAAGTTGACCCTGATTTCAGTGAGCAGTTGGACTTCCAAAAGTCCCTTCTGATCTATATTATTACACAGCCTTTTAAGTGTACTCTTTTTTTTAAGTAAATACCAACCAGGTGCATATGCAGGAACAGAAAAGGAATAGAAATAACTTCTGTTTCACTGCAGGGCTAATGACAGGTGACAGAACTAGGCACAAACTCCTAAAGCATGACAGCTGACTTTAGGGCAGGCACGTGTTAGCAGGTACAAGTTCTGAAGAGGGAGTAGGTGCAAAATGCATTGCTGAAAAGTAATGGTTTTGCAGATGCTTTCTTTCACATTGGGAGACAGAGTCTCTACCAGTGCTCTACTGAGTAATAGGGAGGTGTTGATATTAGCATCTTTTCACTGGTCATGACAAACCTTTCCTTTCACCAAGTCTCCATTTAACTCTCCAAGTGCAAACAGAAAGCTTCAGCCAGAAACATGTATTTTAAGTTCTTCCATTTTTGTGACAACTGACATGTGGTGGGTTTTTTTTGGGGGGAAGGCATAAAAAACAAGTGATCATTTATATATTGAGGCATATGTCACTTTCTGGAAAGAGTTATTGTGGGGCTGGAAATAGTACCAGTCAGTGAGACCTTTCAAAGTCAAACAGCCCTCTTAGAAACCTCTGCCAGAGACTCGTGCCATGGCCAGAGTGACCTGAGAGGGGGTCTGGGTAGCCCTATTGTGGGAGAACCCAGAGATCCCTGAGCCCTTGCTGCCCTGGCAGCAATGAGAGCTGTGGCTGTCACCTGGGGCCCAGGAGTGGAAGCTGGTGGCTATGGAGGGCCTCCTCATCTCCATCTTCTGCTGCCCCATTGAGGACCCCTGCCCTGCTGCCTCACCAGGTGGGACTCCTGCTCCTGGCCCAGCCCTCCTGCAGCAGCCCTGCAGGCCAGGCCATGGAGGAGCAACCCTGGAGGCACCTTGGCCATCCATGGGGTTCCCAGCTTCCCCTGCCACCCCTGTCCCCAAATCAGAATCACAGAGTCACAGAATGGAAGATATTGGAAGGGACCTCTGGAGATCCTCTCGTCTAACCCCCCTGCTTGAGCAGGCACACCCAGAGCGGGGGGCACAGGAACGCATCCAGGCGGGTTTTGAATATATCCAGAGAAGGAGACTCCACACCCTCCCTGGGCAGCCTGTGCCACTGCTCTGTCACCCTCACAGGAAAGAAGTTTTTTCTCATGTTGAGGTGGAACTTCCTGTGTTTCAACTTGTGCCCGTTGCCCCTTGTCCTGTCATTGCGCATCACTGAAAAGAGTCCAGCCCCATCATCCTGACACCCACCCTTTAGATATTTATAGGTATTGATGAAATCCCCCCTCAGTCTTCTCTTCTCCACGCTGAACAAACCCAAATGTCTCAGCCTTTCCTCATAAGGGAGATGCTCCAGTCCCCTGATCATCTTGGTAGCTCTCTACTGGACTTCCTCAAGCAGTTCCACATCCTTCTTAAACTGGAGGTCCCAAAACTGGACAAAGTACTCCAAATGTGGTCTCACTAGGGCGGAGTAGAGGGGGAGGATAACCTCCCTTGACCTGCTGGACCCACTCCTTTTAATGCAGCCCAGGATACTGTTGGCCTTCTTGGCCACAAGCGCACATTGCTGGCTCAGGGTCACCTTGCTGTCCACCAGCACTCCCAGGTCCTTCTCAACAGAGCTGTTTTCCAGTAGTTGAGCCCCCAGCCTGTACTGGTGCATGGGGTTGTTCCTGCCCAGGTGCAGGACCTTGCACTTGCTTTTGTTGAATTTCATTCAGTTCCCCTGGGCCCAGCTCTCCAGCCTGTCCAGGTCTCGTTGGATGGCAGCACAGCCTGCTGGTATATCAGCCCCTCCTCCCAGCTTGGTGTCATCAGTGAATTTGCTGAGGTTACACTCTGTGCCTTTGTCCAGGTCACTGATGAACATGTAGAATGAGATCCCAATGAGGAGCTGGAGGAGGCGGCAGGTCCCTCTGCTCTGGGCAAGGACAGGGACTGCTCAACTGGGGGGCCCCAGCACCCCCTGAAGAAAAGGCTTGGCAGCCCCCAGGACTCTCAAGAGGCTGTCCCACCAGTGGCAATAGGAGGGTTCCCCTCTTCAAAATTACTCAAATAAGCAATGACTTCACCATCTGAGAAACACTCCCAAACAGTAGATACCCCTCAAATTTGTTCTTTCACAGGGCTTTTGGAGGAAAGCTGATAACCTCGTGTGCTTACAGTTGGTAATGAATTTGGTGGAATAGGGCTTTTTTCTCTTATACAAGGAGCAGCTCTGAGAAAAAGATTAGTTATACCTGTCCTTCTCACTCCCAAGCACTGACAGCACTTGGCAGAAGGTACAACACCAGGACCAGTGGGATAAATAGTACTTCTGTAACGTTTTATTCTGCATGATTGAAATTAAATATGTTTACATTACTTTTTGCTACTTGAAATGAAGTTTTCATGGCAAGAATCTGGTTATCTCTTGCTTCATTTTTTGAGGGCCTTTCCAAAGAGCATCTAAAACGCTCCCATCAGCATGAGCAGAGATCTTGCATTTTTTTGTTTTGTGCATAGACCTGGAGAAACTTTCTCAAGATATAAATGACTATGCAAGCCATAGAAGAAGCTAAGTCCCTATATAGTTATTTACAGAAAGAACTGTATTTCCTACCTGTTTCTCTTGAGAAAATGAATGATGCATGAAATCATAAGAAATAGTCTCTCAGGTAAGTCCTTTTCTAGCCCTCCTCATTCATCTCTGTGAAGGATTTCTGATCCAGTCCAGCACAGATTCAGAATTTTTACTTTTTATGATATGAGGTTTTTTAAAATTTCTTACTACTTGCAGTGTCATCATGACCATTAGACTGTCCCCTCTTTCCATCTGAAATTACAGGCTAGCTTAAATCCAATTTCTGATTTTTTTTTTTAATGTAAAATATATGTTCCTTCCAAAGGTAATGTAACAGAAAGCACATTTTCAATGACTTTACATGAAACATGAGGGCAGTGTTTGGCCGCTGTGTTTGTTTTTCTGCTTTCACATAGTGGTTGCAGGTAGCATACTGTGACATCATTGTCTGTAGTAACCATACTTCCCTTTTTTGTTTTGTTTTAGTATTTTGAACCAAACTCCCATGCATCTACTTCCTATCAGATCCAGCTGATTTAACTTACTAAGCACAGACAAAAAACAACTAATGAATTTCCTGTACCGCTGGTTATAAAGAGCATCCAATAACAATCCTTAATGTCCACTCACAAATTTGCTTCCTCTTCCATGACATGAAAGATTTCTTTGGAAGTGCCTTTGCCTTATCTCAGACTTGAAGCCATTTATCATGGAGAACTATGGCTTCTTTAATCAGCCAACCCTAATAGCCATTGGCTCTGTTACAAGCATTAGGTATATACCTTCCATCCTAAAGTGCTTGTCTTAACATTCTCTAATTAGGCAGAAAGAAAGACAATTTCTGTAATAAAAGGGAGACTATATGAGAGATTTTGAATTCAAATTGAAAAAATAAGTCATTTATCCAGCAGAAGGAGAGAATATTCCTGATCATGAATACGTCTGGGAGTTGCTTTCATACTGTTTATCTGAATAGATCTGAGGGAACATCTTTACAAACCTAGTCTTTTTATTTACGTTAAGACAGCATGGCCAAGATCAGGTATCCTTTGTGCTGGCTTCTCTAAAGATACATGTAAGAGACTGCTTGGCAGAGATTTACTGCCTGAATAGGCAGTTGAGGAAAGTGTGGGAAGAAGGACACGTTATGATTATTGCTCGTGTTTTACAAACAAGGGACCAAAAACCAAGGAGGGCTGTGCTGCCCCTTGCAGTGTAATAATCACACTGGGAACAGAGTAAACTGTCAGACAAGAGGTCTGGTTCCCTGTTTCTGTGACCAGGGACCACTCTCCTGAAGGATAACAACAGGAACCTGCAAATTCCCTGTTGAAATAAGGATGCTGATCCTTCAGAAAATGCACGCTGCCAGCAGGGATACAAATCCATTGTTTATGCTGCTTCTTGCTTTTCTGGGAGATAATGGCAATGTAAAATCTTTGAATACAGGCTAGTGAGCTCTTTGCCAGAAGATTTCCCTAAAGAGCTTGTCTGCCCCCAGGCCTGGATGTATGTACAGTAGGTGCCATCGTCCCACATGCACATGGTTGTGCCTGGTTATGCCAGACCTTGCCAGTCTGGCTCAACTGGAACTACAGTGACCTCTCTGAACTCTCCTAACTCAAGGAGGATCTTAGCTGAAAACAAGGTTTGATGGAAAAAAAAAAAAAGAAATAAGGGCTGGTGAGGAAATGTCCTCACCTTTTCACTGATGGTGTGTGCCCATTCACATTAGCCTGACCACTTCCAGCTCTTCTCTGAAGAATTACACCTGACGGGAAGGCAGCACAAAGTAGGTAGAAGTCCTGCTGCATAGGTTGCTTATGGGGTAGAGTTTATGCCTTCAATTTTTCTTCAGATGATTAGCCTAAGTAAAAAATCATCTAGTTAACCTAAATAAATAATAATAAATAAATAATAAAAAATAATATCTATAAATAAATAAATAATCATCTTCAAATGAAGAGAGATTTGGTGGCAGGGAAGCACAGCCTAATCACTGTTCTTACAAAGATAAGACTCAATATATTTCTGGACTAAAATATAAAGAAGTATTGTGTCCTCTTTCACTGGGCAGTGTTCCTATTTTTTTGAGCAGGAATTTCCTTATGCATTGAACTTGCTTCCATACTATCTATTGCTTCTATTTTCTTCCTTTTAATTTTTTTCCAGGTCAGCCTTCCAAAGATTTTCCAACTTATTAAGATTTTTCACATTTACAGAGTTTGGGTAGCTGATTCTTATCTACCAGGACCACCCATTATTGCAAGAATAAAAGCGTCATCCAATTTTCTTGTAAAATGGGTTCAGGTGTATATGGTTGATCATTACGTATGTGTGTATTTGTGTGTTTATTCAATTAAGATGTTAAGAAAATGCAGTCAGTTGCCAGCTCTGTCAACACAGAACACTTTCCCATTTAAGCATGTATTGTCATTACAACATATTATTATTTCTGAGACATACACAGATATGACCTTTATTATTCAAATCTGTTTAATGCATTTTAACATTGCTGTGCTTTTGATTTATGTAAAATAGCTTTTTTTTTCTAAAATTAGACTACTTAATAACAATAATGAATGTAAGGTTTAATCTGCATGCAGTCCTGTCCTCTTACTCTCATAATGTACTAAATTGGGTTCTTTTCATGCATTGTAATTTGGGAAGCTGTTCCTGAGCAATTGCACACACAGTTAAGCTAATCTTTCTTCCTCAGGATGGGAGATTCCTTCCTGATGCAAAACTAGGGACTATGATTTCCTTTTCCAGGATACTTGACTTTGACTGATAGCAGCTGACCTATTCCTTAAAATGTCCCCTGAAGTTGATGCTGCCAAGCCCAGTGCTGTATGACCTGCCCTCCTCAGGCAGAGCATCCTGTGCGTAAAACTATTGTGTCCCAGGGCGTGTGTGCATGGCAGTCTCTGTGGGTGCATGTATAGGTGCATACAGAGAAAGCAATTTTTTTTCGTCAAGGTTTCTGCAGACCTTCATCTGAAACAGCAAGCAGAACACAAACATTGGACTAAAGTCAAGGCAAGAAAGCAGGAAAAAAAGTGCTTGGGCAGAATGTAGATTAAGAAAAAAAACCCACGTTTTTACTGACACTAGCAAGAAAAACACATTGACATAATTCACTTGAACGGGAAATGACATGTTCTTCTAATCTATCGATGACCTTTCTGAGTCAGTTCCTTGCTGTTGTGAGCTGTTACATGGTCATTTACACCTGTGCTGAGTACAAGTCAAACAACTTTCTTCCTTTTGCTTCTATGTTAACACTTTCCCTTTAGTTTCTGTTTGTTCTGAGGCAGATGATTCCAACCATGGAGAACCAGCCTTCCCAGAGGTGCGTACCAGGTCACTTTGGTATCATGCCCTCCATTCTCACTTTGATGTAAGGTAACAAGTTTGCATTAATGCCATCTCTGTTGCTTTAAGGGGTCAATTTAATACCATCTCTTCCTCCCAGGCTCCCAGCCCCCAACCAGCCAGTCCCTCCCTCCATTCAGTCACCTTATACTGTTGCCACTTTTCTCCCTCTTGCCAATCCCCCTTTTGTGCCAGATGTGCCTGGCATTCCTTGTCCATCAGCAGCCACTCTCTGATTTCAGTGCACTGCTATCTTACAGCCCCATAATTTCTGGCTCCCCATCTCCTCTCCAGCTGCTTCCAGTCTCTATGTCAAAAAGGTCCCTGTCCTGATCCAGGCTGCTTCAGTCTCCCATCAGCTGGTGTGGTATTTTTTCTCCTTGAGGTAAGGACGCATGCCTGGGCACCTGCAGGGAGAACATAGAAGGTAAGTTCCTCCACCTCCAAAGCATAGGCCCTGCTACCACCCTGGATTCTTGGGAACAGACCCAGGAAGGGTGCAGAAAAGTCAACTGCTTCAGGCTGTAGCCATGGGCTGTGGCATGCACAGCACACTGAAGCTTTTCTGAGAAATGTCTATCCTGTCCTAAGAAGTCTCTCTGGAGCATGCATGAGTTGTCTTCTCCTGAGGTCTTGTAACTTACTCTCAGCATGTAATTTAAATCACCAGCTACTCAGGTCCACTTCTGAATAGAAACATTTACTTTGCAGCACGCCAGGGCCAGCCGAGGAGTTACTCATAGGATTAATATCTCTGAGTGCAGAATAAATCAAAGCGAGTTGCAAGCTGTCTTCTGACTAGTCACAAGCATGAAGGGAGGGGATAAAAGAGCTAAAATTTAAAAATTACCTCGTGGCAAATTATTTACTTAATTCTAACAAAGGCAGAGGGGCAGATCCTCAGGTGATGTAAGTCACTCTAATCCTATTGAAGTCAAGTCATAGATTTTAAGACCAAATGGGACTTCTACATCATGTAATTTGACTGCTATCAAGATATAGGACAGGAAATTCCACTCATTCATTGAATTTAATAGTAAATATTTGTCAGAGGTGATAGTAATGGGGTGTTGGGCCTGATAGGTTTTTTCACTCTTTCAAAAATATTTTGTAACACTGCGACTATGGAGCAAATACATATTTATCTCTCTACATATGCTCATGTGTTTATCCATTCACTGTAGGCATGTGGTGAGTTTTTTAATGTTATGTTTATTTAATTAAGCTCCTGGAAGAGGGACTTTTCAATTTGTTCTCAGCTGAGGTACACCAGTATGGCTAAGTGACATTCACATCTCCCATACTTCTTTCAGCAGAGACCTCATGTTTCCCAGTATCTCTGGATAGACTTTCTCAAACCCCAGCAGTGCACAGTTTTCTCCAGTCTGCGCTCCTCGGCAGCACCAGGGAAACACACTCTAGCTGGCTGATGCATCTGTGAGTACAGCTGGAGGATCTGGCAGCATACCACAGAGAATGTAGAAGAGAGGAGGCCTCACATCCCCAAGAGAAGCACGTCATCAAAAGTATAGGTGATATTAAGTGCTTCTCAGATGTCAGATATTTGTTCTTCTCCAAGTCAGAAAGACAGTAGCTGCAAAGAGTGTGGATACAGGCATAGGCATCATGTGTTGCTTCTCACAGCCCTGAGAAACAGCATCTGAGGCAAAGAGCACAGCTAAGGCAAAAGGGCTAAAGAACTGCCCATCTTGCAGAAAGCAGGTTTGATAATGAAGAGAAAAAAGGGAAGTAGGTGAATTCTACTGAAAACAGGGAAATGCACTTAAACCAAGGACAGAAACCTAGTATTTTCATATGCATGAAGGACATACTGTGAATTCTCTTGTGTTTTCTATGCTGTCTACGTGTGTGTGTGTGTCTGTGTGTGGTTGTCAATTAGTTTATATGACAGAACACAATATAATTAAAGTATTTTATATTAAATCTGACCATTAAAAATTGCTACAGCTGATAACCTGTTTTCCAAGTTTAGGTTAATGGTGACACCTAACTGAGCTGTAACTGAGCTACAGCTGGCTATCCATGCATCATTATAGGAGTGCCCAGAGTCACAGAGGAGACTGATAGAGATCAGCCTGCTGCACCTGTCCTTAGTGCCTTGTGTAACTTGGGACAATAAAATAAATCATATGCAATTAGGCATTAATTTCATTATTGGAAAGATACTGCAAAGCAAAAGATGTCCCTTGTGCTCCTGGTTAACACGTGCATGGTAAGCACAAATATAGCAGATCATTTTCACTAGGCAAATGTTTTCCAAGTGTGAAAATCCTGTTAAATATCTTAACAATTTTTAAAAGGTAGTTGCTTTAAAAAATCCCTGGTAAGTAGACTGTGATTCTTCATTCACGCACCTTAACAATGGTCCAGTACAAGTAAAAAAATGTTACCTATCAATTTGACTAAATATTCTCCCACAGCTGCTTTTTCCTTATCCAAATACATCTCCTAAATTGCTGCTTCTTTCTTTTAACCCTTATAAAGACTCCATTTTACCAACACTGGTTTTTGTTCCATGACACTAGCCTCTCCTTAGTGGCCATGTTATCTTGTTTTCACTCATGCTCTGCTGCTCCTAGCTTCTTCCTGCTATGTCTATGTAGGAGACATGGGAGGAGGAAGGGATTTCTGTTCCTTTTATTTTACCTTCCATTGTATTTGGTGAGGTTCAGTTGGTCCCAATTCTACGACTTCAGCCCAAATGCCTGACACCTGCCCTGCTGCCCTCAGTGATCACATTAAATTACACTTTGTAGATTTTAGATTGCAGTCCCTTGAGAGAAAGACCATGTCCTCGTTGTACTGCAAAGTGCATAGTACCTGTATGAGAAGAGTCAGGAATCATAATAATAAAACTCCACTGAGAAAAATTTGCAGAGCTGAAAGCTTTTGAACTTCTTATAGTATTTTTTCACTTTGATTTTACAAATATCTTTCCTATAGTTTAAGCAAGTCTATTGCCTTGTTTCCTAGCCTATCCTTAAGCCTGTATATAGCATAAAAGTAAGAGCTTTGGACAGTCTGTGAGAACAGCCATCCCTCCTTAATGCATAAGTCAGGCTTTTTAATCCACAGCATTGAAGTGGTTTCACAAGGGTGTCACTCATTTAGTTCTCGGCTTCCCTGAACAAACCATGCCCAAGAGTGTAATCTGAATTTGGATTTTGATCAAGGGATTTTAGTGACAATATAAGCCACAAGAACAAAGCTGGTACAGTTTCAACCAAAATCCACAGCTAAATAAAAAAGACACACAGACATTCTAATGATGTGCTCTAGGTGTAGTCTATTTATACAGGTCAGAGAAGATATGAAGGAAAAACAAAATCAGCAGAGACAAACATTTACATTTGGAAAACAGTGTGCGAGTTACATCTCATGCTTTCTTCCTTTGAGGTATCATGTTGCTGAAACCCCCTAGCAATGCCTTCAGTATGTAAGGATAACTGCAAATTTGTGTCGCTTTTCTCAAGATTTTGGTTAAAACTTGATTGTTCCTATCAGAATCACACAGAGTGGATATTTATAGCATTTTAGCTCCTGCTGTACACTTCCTTTCATACCTGAAAGCTTCACATCATCTTGCTTAGCAGTCACAGAATAAATAGCTTAGAAGATCATAACATTTAATTTTTCCATATCGGCTTTTTGCATTTCATTACTTTTTGCTATCTTTTATGTGTGCTGTTAATAGAATTGCTACACTTCAATTAACAATTACCAGTTAGCAGTAGCAAGATCACTTCTGTAATTCATTTTTTAGTAGTTTATTTAGTCATTGATTATCTGTCAGAAAATCAGAGATTTCACTGCAGTTAACATTTCAGTGACACACGAGTAAGCTCCTTCAAATAACTGAACAAACCGGGTTTGCATTGGCTCATAAGATATTGGTTAACTAAAAGATAAATGTAGAAAGACTACTTTGAGGTTAAGTTTTCCTTTTTAGCTCCACAGCTTTTAGAATTTTTATTCTAGACCACCTTCTGACCATCATTCCAGGACAAAAGAAAAGACTGCAGAAAAGCACATATATTACTTAGTGTCATAAATTGTTCTAGGCTTCAATTCCCAATGTTAAATGGGAATATTGTACTTTCCTAATGAGTCTATTTTTACTTCCCATATTAATAATGCACAGCTACCTAGTGAAGATGTCATGCGAGTGAATGAAAGACAGGTAACAAGACAGTGCCTCAAAATACAGGTGCTTTGTCTTGAATTTGGGACCCTAAATAATGCCATTACTCCCTATCCTACCTCCGTTTCTTTCTTCAGGACAGGCAGTCATACTAAGGTCTTAAAAAGGGGTCTAGCTATATTGTGTTGTGCTCACACAAATCTCAGAATATACATAGCAGTAACAAGTGCTGGCTTAATGGCTTAATTTTTGGATGGAGTAATCACTCAGTTACAGTGAGGTATCTAAGTCACATTTAGGCCATTATTCACTTGCCATAGAAAACAAAGCAAAAAGTCAATGGTTCTTCATGCTTCTTTGGTTAGGTCACAAAGAGAAAAAGTAGCTGGTGTCCTGTTTTGGAGACAACACAGTAGCAGGATGAGTTTCTGCTCATCCAGGACCTGCAGCCACAGTCCATTATGATCAGGAAGAAGACTGAGATGGTACAGAGGGGCTGAGCTATAGAGGCCAGTGAAGGTCCATGTAAGATGGAAGAGAAAATGGTTCAGTAAGATGGGCAAAATCTTGGGGTTGTTTCGATGGTAATGCAGGTGAGGCATGGTGGAGGTCTTCAAGAGGAATTCTGCCCTCTGAAAAAACTAATAAAACTGTTTGCAGTCTCACTTCCAAATTTCCTCATGATTATGGTGATATGAAGCTAAAGTCCTCCAAGCCGCAGGGACCTGGGTGTGTTTTCTTCTGTTATATTTCCATGTGTTCTATATTCTTGTTTTTCTTGTGTTCCTCATGCTAGAGCAGCCAAGCCAAGTATTCCCAAGGATGTTTTGCTGCAGTTCAGCAGTGGAAACTGCTGTCTATCCATTTGTGATCCAGGCTTCAGATCACAAAATGGATAGACACTGTATGCTCTTTGGTTTACCAAAATCTCTTTTTACACTATGTAGTGATTTTCCCTTTTAAATGGCACAAGGTGCTCCACATTCTTCTTTAAACATTTGTCTACTTGGTAACAATATTTTTACACGATGTTACAAGGTAGAAAGCAAAGATAAATGTTTGAGAGCTTGTTTTGAGAAGTAAGCTTTGGCAGCTGCCTGTGAAATGAACTACACTCCCTTCCCCCTCTCCGGCTGATGTACAGCATCCCGGATGGTGGTCTGACAGCGTAAACAGGGACAGAAATTTCTCATTCACTGTCTTATAGTTAGAGAGTAATTTCTCCTGTGCCTGCGCTGCAGTGTGCTATGGAAATGCAGAGCTACTACAAGGGATGATGGACAGTCCTGCTGTGCGTAACTAACAGGTGCCACACAGATAGATTTCACTGGTGAAACTGGATGTGTCTCTGCAGAGGGTCTCCTCGCGAGCTGTCATGCAGCCTCTGCTCCTTCTGTCTGGCTTTATAAACCCAGAGGCACACATGTAGGTTGTGGGGAGGAAAAGAAAGGTGGCATTAAATGATCTTCTTTATAAATCACTTCTCTCTCAAGTAGGTTTGCACAACTCGGTTTCTGGTGTAATTTACAGCGGTGAAAATTTGGAGTTCTGCTATTTACCTCTCTGGAGTTATAACTGGATTTACACAGGTGTGAACAAAAACCTTGTTTGCTTTCTATACAAATCTGCATATTTATCTTTCTTGATAAAGTGTTGAAAATCATAGGCACAAAGCTGGCAGTGTGCCTTAGCTTCAAACACAAAAGACAGGAAAGAATAGTGACAAGTTTAGAAATAATTTTTTCCCCCATATTTGGGAGTCAAATGCATTCCTAATACTTGAACTGTAAAGCCATTAAAAAAAATGAGTAAGACTCAGCATTTCCTTAGGTTTATAGCACACAGAGACGAGGGAGGGAGAAAAGGAAACAGTTTTATTTCTTTTCTGTTTTACAGTCGGTCTGAATCCTCTCTGTGAAAAATGCTCCACTTTTTCTGACCTTTCCCACCATGAATTTAAAAAATGTCACCTCTCTGCTCAGTCTCCGATTTATAGCAGAATGTCTAATGCTTGGGTTGTGCATACACAATTAAAAAAAATAAGAATCGCTGTTAGTAATCCGTGTAATACCATGTGGGTGAATTTGGGTGAGCATGAAAGCTCCAGTGAACTGTTCACCTCCACAGTAAATGTAGCAAACAATCCCCTCTAAGTTCACAAACAGAATGCTGTTTTCCCATGAAGAAAAACTCTTTATCATGCAGCCTGAATGTGCCCATTAGGATGGCAAAGGAGTGTAGGTCTAAAGAGAAAACTTTTTGCTGGCAGCTGTGGGAGAGGGATTCTGTAGTCCTGTGGCGGAGCAGGGCCCTCTCGGCCCCGAGCTCTAGATCCTCAGTGCTCCCAAGAACAGTAACATTTTAGCCAGCATCAGCTCTCAGCTACCTGGCTGCAAAGCCAAATAATTTTGGATTTTAAAGCCTGTTGAGCTGTTTCAATTTGCGTCAGTGAGCCTGAAATCAGAACCTGGCCTGTTGTGGATGGTCTGTCTGAAAGACTCATTACTTTTCCCTCTCAGCTTCAAGGCAGCATCTGGACTATTGATAACAATCTTGGAGCCAGAAGCTGTGAAATGCATCATGAAAACTGAGCTGAGGGTGCCTGAGTGAAACACAGCAGCACAGTCATTAAGTAGTTTTCAAACTAGGGCCTCAACCATCCCACCTGTTTGCCTGCATAAACACACACCATCAGATGGATCAAGGCTAGAAGCCGGCTTTAACACACCTTAAAGCATGAAGAGTTGTCCCTAATTACAATTTTAACCTATCTAATGTAGCTGTGGATGGTCTAATTATCTACATAAATGTTTAATTACTTTTTGAATCCTACTAAGCTGTTGGGCTCAGTGAGACTGGTGGCAATGATTCACAAAGGTTACAAGATGCAATTAGATAGCAGTAGGTCACACTCTGGATGAGAGTGCCACCCAGCACCAAGTAATTCTGTTAGTGAGCTAGCAGGGAGCATAGGTTTCACTACCAGAGATGATAAAGGTCTTGCTTCATAATCCTTCTGGATGTTTTAACCGTGGAGCCTTACCTACCACAATTTCTGTAATATAGTGAGCACTGTCAGGTTGCTCTGTTTTTGAAAGTTTTTCCATTGTTAGGATTTATTGGGTGAGAATGGCATGGTTTTAGTTTTCTGTTCTAAAGGAGTAGGGGTGAAAGAGAAGAACTGTCCCTAGGTTCCTTGGCCAGAGCCACCTTGGCCACCTCCTGTTGGGAAAGGTACAGTGATGGCCAGATATAAAGCACAGATGAGTGGCATGTTTGCAAAATTAAAAAGAAACTTAATCTAAAGCACAAAGGATGGCTACAGTCTTTGCTTGACTAATGCCACATTGCACAGCTGTTACTACCAAAGGGACATAGAAGCTACCCTGATGGACAACAGGACTCCTGCAGGGGCAGCACTGGAGGACTCCCAGGCTGCTGAAAACTGGCATTGCTGCCCTGAGGAAGTCCCTGTTGCCTGACTCATTCAAGGTGGTTCAGGTTTGCCTGGGGCAGGTGGTGCAGGGCTGAATCAGAGTGCTTTGTGCAATTCAACTCAGTGGAGCAATGCACAGGGAGATGTTACAACTTCTGTCCTTTGCACCAGCCCACCCATCTCAGCAGGAGGCGGAGAGAAGCAGATGTGCTATTACAACCACTGCCATCATCCATTTGATGACTGTCCACCAAAGCCTGGCTTCAGAGAAGTGCATGTCATATAACAGATTCAGGTCATCTGGGGCTTGGGCTTGTTACAGCTGTCTGCCTTTTAGTTTTGAGATGCTGGAACTCACCAGGTGGGTACAAACTCACCAAGCAGGCAGCAACATAGCTGCCCTCCTAGGAACAATTCTCATTACACTTCTCTCTACCAGCAGTCTGCTGATTAAAACCACATTCATAGCATGGCACGGCACATCACAGAAAGCTTCATAGAGAAAGAAAGCAAATCATGCTTGAATGCCTGTGTCTGAGCTGCCTTGAATCTTCCTTGCTGTGCTCTCCCGTAAGCCAGAATTTCATGAAACTCCATTAAATAAAATGCAGCAACTGTATTTCCCTCGCTTTGTGACCAAAATGAATAAAAATAGTAGGCAAGGAAAAGATTGTGAGAAATAAGCATTAGCACTGTGAACAGATATTTCTGTGGAATACCTTTATCTTCTCCTAACTAACTATCCCTTTTGAGCACTTGGACAGCCATTGCTCTGAATGCTGTTGCAGAAGAGCTTGGCTCTGGGGGCTGCTTGCTTTAGCTGCTGCTTGCCATTGTTTCTAAGCCTCCTGCTGTTTTTCTAAGCCTCAGTGCAGGCCAATAGCACATTTGTTTCACTTCAAATTCTTGCACAACAAACACAAAAAAGAAGCCCAGTTCTTGCACTCAAGGGAATGAAGGGCTGGGTATAAAAGGTCACTGGCTGAAGTCTGCTACTCTGTAGATTAATATTCAGGTTCACTTTGCCTGTGCATTTTCATTTCTACAGAAATAGACCGCTCACTTTTGGCATTAGCTGCCTGAACCAGTGAATAGTTCCCTTTGCAAAGTAGAGGACTGCTCCCCCCAAGCCTGCATGGCCGCACTGTGTGCATGTTGCAGAGAGCTGCAGCATACACTACATTGCTGGAGACAGTACTGCAATCAGCTACCATCTTTAGCTGGAGATAGTCCAGTTGGAGATATCATATCCCAGCAAGGGCTGTGGGGGAGGAACAGGGAGAAACAGGTAACTGAAATGTGCTGAGGATCCCTGTGAGTGCTGGGGAGAAGAGAGCAAGCCATGCCTTTGTGTACGCCTTCTGCTTGGTCTCCTGGAATCTTGCTGCTGGACTAAGTTTTTTACATTATCCTGTCTTTTAGTGAGCACACTGCCCTGCGGCTCTGGGACATATACAGAGTGTGTGCTTGGGCTGGTAAGATCCCTTCTCCTTCCCCTCCACTCTGACACATTGCATGTGGATTTGATCTTGTTTCACACAGGTCGTTGCCTTCCAAACTTGAAAAACACTAGAGACTGTGGGAAGTCTGACAAGGGTGCTGGTGCCCTTCAGAGTGAGGGGAACTCTGGAGTCAAGACAAAGGCAGCAGGAGACCACGGTCTCAGGCTTACCTCATTAATTCATCTTTCATCATTTTAGTTTAGCAACTGGCACAGTAGGCACCGTGACTTTGTTCCCATGACACTTCATCATGAGAATGAGTGCAGCCTTGGACAAGATGAGTGGAAAATCACTTTAGGAGTCAGTGATGAACTAACTTGTTCAAAATATTCTCTTGTTCAGACTCAGAAACATTCTCCCTGCAAATCTGTTTCAGAATCTACCTAAAGAGCAAAGACTCTGATGATAATTAGACCTCTGACAATTGTGGTGAGTTGAAGAACAGACCTGTTTTATTAGTCTTGAATGCAGTTTTACCAGCCCATTATTTTGCTCTGTTTTTTAATCATCTTGCCTGGAAGTTTGTGTCAGTGGTACCTTGTCACTTACCCCCCTGTCTCTTGACCTGCTGAAACGAAACACATAACACCAGTAACATTTTAAAAATGACATGGTGAAACATTAGGCATTGCTGAAGATTTAATAGGAAAACTTTCATAAAATGTCATTCAACACATTCAAAACTATATTAAACACTTTCTGTACTACAGAGTCAAACAATTACAAACCTCAGTATTGCTTATGAAAAATCAGCCTCTTTCTTCTTCCTTCTTCCAAGAAATGGATAGAACAATACAGATTTTGGTTGAGAAAGAGGGTTGCTTTAGAGGCTTGATTTTTTCCAACTGGAAAAATGAAAAAATTATGCATGTGTAACAAGGAAAGGGGAGCCAGGAAGGCTGCACCACATGAAGGTTATTTTCAGTTCACCTTTGTGTTACTCCTATTTGATTAGTTAATTTTTAAAACTTCAAAACTATTAAACGGTGTTTGTCCTCTGGGCACCTGGGTGTCTCACAACTATTAGACTAGGGCTTACAAACTTTGTGATTAGATTTTCAAAGTTGCAGGAGGAATGTGAATGCCTAATGCTTATTTTGGTTACTTCAACCCCTGCTGGTATTAAAAGACCTATTCTAAGTGTTTAAAGCCAGACACCCATCGTATGTTAAATTCCATTATAATGGTGACTGCAGTGCCAAGCGTATTGATTTGTATTTTTCTTTTCGTGCTTAAGGTGTTTATTTAGAAGGTTAAAGATGAATTTGAGTCTGTAACTGAGGTTCCCAATATGAATGCTTTGTTCTTACCAGGAAGACACGCGTGCGCGCGCGCGCATGCACACACACACACACACACGCTTTGGTGTAATGGCAGCTGCTAAATAAAAGGCAGGCCACAACGACAGCTCTCACTCCTTGAGCTTGCCAAATCTAGGCGCTGCAAACATTTCAACAAGTGGAGTAACCACCTGGAGCTTACTGGCTTACTGGCAGCACCCAACAAAATGAGACCACTATGAGGGACAATTAAAAATGCTCATGTTACAGATCTTTTGGACTTCATAGATTTAATGGCTTGAAAATGAGGTTTGGTGGCAAACAGCACTGTACAGTATATCAGTACTGAGCTGCTGCAAACTCAGTAACCTGAAGCTTCCATTACTTCTTAAAGGTAGTCTTGATTAAAGTGTTTAATTGCACCCTAGCTTTGATATTTAAGGGTTAATAATTAAGCCTTGTTTAACTGAGAAAGAGCTTCTGAACAAATTACAGGCGAAGAACAAATGGTATGTTTATGCCTGTCATATGTTTGAGTGAACAAATCGCAATGAATCCATTACTAATGAAAGACAGTCTTTTACAAAACTTAATCCTTAGCTTAGTTTCCTCTCGGGTGTTTCCTGTCAGCTTTACTTCTTTTTTGTCTAGAATAAGCTTCCTCTTATTCCTTTTATCTCCTTATTTTAGCATCTGGCAAAACAAAACTATAGGATCACTTAGGCATCAGGGAGATCATCTCATCCAAACTCAAACAAACTAAACATTATGAGATGCATTGTCTACTTGGTATCTTAAACCCTGTGTAAGGACTTGTACAAATTTTTATGTAGGTACGTAATGTCCATGTTCTCTGACTTTAAGAAATAGTAAGAACAAACCACTTCACCAGCATGCTGAATTTTTTTCATTGAAACCTTTAAGGAACAGGAATGGTGAATTTGTCTTAGTCTGACGTTATCATTCCATACAGTTCAACCAGCAAGAAGTATTACAGGTTCCTTTAATCCCACACTGGTATTATCTTTGAAGAAGAACATCCTGTGGTGAAGTATTGCACTTTGTTCTGCCTGATAAAAATAACTGTATTAGGTTAATATGATTAAGACTAATGAGATTCTGAACCTCATCCAAAAAATTTGTCATTAAAGCACATTTACCACTGATGAATTAATTAGTAAAATACAAATCACCTTTTAAGAGGGATGTGTGCCAGGGTTAGTCAAAAAATGCCAACATCCAAGCATTTTCTCTGTGGTGTCTTCAGCTTATAAATCTGAGAAGAAGCTAGAAGGACAAGTATGCTGCTAATGTATACTCTGGCACTGAACCTCACACCCAGAGAGAAAAATTTAGCAGAGAGGGAAGAGAAAAAAGGCAGGGTGGGTACTTACCAGCATCTTCAGCTCAGGAGACTGTCTCTTGCAGCTGTTTCCACCTATTTCCACTCTCTTTTCAGTAATATTTAGGAATGAAGAGGAGAGGAATATTTAGCAAGATTTGTGTGAATAGCAGAATGTAGTTCTGGATGTATTTGGGGGACTATAGATCTCATGACTGATTTTCTCATGAGATACATGTGGACAGTTCCCAAGCCACTTATAAGAAAACCTTAAGATTTATAATTAGAGCCCTGGAAAGGGGATTAGCTTCACTTCTCTGATATTTAAAAACATTCCAATTACTTTCTGATTTACCTACCTTCAATTGAAATTGAGAGATCAGTCAAATTCAAGGCAACATGAAGCAAAATGATCACCTAGTCAGGCTTCTTCTGACACCACTGACTCTCTATGACATAAACTGTTCTACAGTGTCCAGTTATTTGTCAAGTCTGTACCTCTTGTTGAGTTAAGGCATCTGCTCTTCACTCCACTACACCTCTAGGCAAATTGTTCTAATAACTGACAACATTGTTTTATTGTTACTTATCCCTATTATTCATTTTCTGTTAATTCAGCCCAAACCCCCCACACTTTGTGTCTCACTGCAAGAGTACTGAGCTCAATTCAGCGAGAAGAAAGGAGAAAATGCGTAGCATGTACTAACTCTCATACGGGTTACAAAAATTTGAGCTGTTCTTCTATCACCACTTTTGTAATACCATTACCTGATGATCGTTGCTAACTATTTTATGGCCTCTTTTAAAACTACCCTTTGGTAGAGATTGGACTGAGAAGCAAGTTTGTCATGTGATATGCATTTGCTGAGAACTACCATCCTGATTTTGTGTAGGCATCATGTAAAGTTACAGGAAGTTTGCTCGTAGACTTGTTTGATAATCTTTTGATGCTCCCCAGGACATTCTGGTTTCCTGAGAAAACTGGAAAGTGGACAAGTTTCAGCATTACCGAAATGTTCTTTATTCTCATAAAAGAAATAATCTAGTGGAGCTTTTTATGGACCAACTCAAGAAAACCTCCACAAGTCAACTTTAAAAACTCAATGGTAAAAATGTATTGGTTTCCATTTAAGTATTTAGTCAGGCTGTTATACTGACATGTAAAACCATTAACCCATCAGTACCAACCCAGGTAGTGCCATCTGCACTCTTCTGACTGCAAAATATTTGCTCTTATTTAATATTTAAATACAATACATGGTAGAAGGGCTAAAAAAAGAGAGGCTTGATATTATATAGTGCAGTGCTGTCCATACTGTTGCACTAGGCAGCAAAGACCTGATTCTGTCCTTGCTTTGTTCAACGCAAGAGACCAGACACACCAGCAAGACTCATGGCGTTGTGTCAGTGCATGGCACAGGACAGAAGGTCAGACCTGGTTGTGCAAACGCTTGCCATGAAACTGCTCTGGGGAATTGAGTCCTCACTGTGTACACTATAATTACATCTCTACCACATACAGAGATGTAGGCCGTAGAAATTGCTCTTACTGAGAAAACGGACCTTGGCCAAGATTGTGGTGCTGTCACTGGTCCATTTAGAAAAAGCGATATGTGTGTTCTTTGGTACCTGACCAGCCATAAGAGCTAAGCAGACAGGATCATAGAGTGTGCAACTAATTTACTGTCTAGCTGATCCACAGAGATGGGAAGGTACATCATCATCAGTCAGAAAGCACTTATGGGGACAGTACGTCTTTGCAACACCTTGTAGGTAATTAATTTACACTGTAGGGCAGAGCATATATCAGTTACTTTTGCCAGGTGAATGCAGTTCCTAAAATGAACCCTCTGGTCTGGCAGGGACTTTGGTCAAGGATTCACAATCTCTTTCAGGTCATGTGCAAAAATGTTTTTAGCTTTTGCTTGTTGTTTTCTTACTTAGAGACTGCAAAGGCCAAAACTCTCTGAATATTTTAAATCTACGTAGATATGACCATTATATTTTCAAACTAAGAATGACAAGATCAAGAGCCCCTTTAAAATATGCTTGCAAGTATAAACCATAGTTTTGCATGTAATTATATATGTACTTAGTAATATGTAAATGCAAGTTCAGTAATTACACATGCAAACATACAGAGCTGTGATCAGCTCTGAGATGTCTGGAATGTGTCTGACACTAAACCACTGGGCCAGGGAATTTTGAATTGGACTGATATTATTATTCTTCCAATTATGTGTAGCATCATAACCTGATGAATCTAATGTACAGGGTGTGTTTACCTGTGATCTTTCACTCCAATTCCACTGTCTACTGGGAAGTTCTTGTTCTCTGCAGCATTAGTAACACATTTGTTTCCAGTTCAACTCCTTTTTAATGCTTTATTCTTTTTTTCTGTTAGATTTTTTTGTGTTCACTTTTTAAATTATTTTTTTTTCTGTTTCAAAATTATTCTTTAGAGGGAAACTAAGTCCAGAGTTTCTGGACCTGAAGGCCTATATTTAGACTTCTGTAATCAGATTTATGGTACATAAACAAATAGCTCAATCATCAAAGTTGTTGAGAACCCATAATTATCATCAACTTCAGTATGTATCTAGTTTCCACAAATCAAGAGCTGCACAGGCTGGTTTTGAAAATATGCAGACCAGTGAGCCTCTGCTTTTAAAACTATGATCTTTTGTGGCTTGTTTGTGAAGTCAGTGGCAAGCTTGGAACAGAGGAATTCCCAGCTTGCAGGCCTACGGCTGATCCATTTGCTGCTATAGATAGTTATGAATGCACAGGTAATTCCTTCATCAAAATTCTGTCTTGTTTTAACAGGAAATTCGTTGGATTGGTAGGACATAATGTAGCTGTACACCTAGCCCATGGTCCTGTTTTGTTATAGCACAAGAACCTACAAACACAAAATCAGTCTTACAGATAGGTTCCCTGCCACATGACCCTTGTAAACCCTTAAATAAATAATTTATCATCCCTGGAATATTCCAGCAAAATACACAATTTGCTAATTTGCAGGAAGCTCTCTTTGTATGTGAAAGAAAACTATTAATGGGGACAGTTACAAAACACCTACCCACTGTGTAAACTTCCAAGGGAATACAACCACTTTTTTAATATTTTCTCACAAAATTTTTTGCTTGGGAGAGACACTGAATTGTCACATTAGATCACCCTAAAGGGATTATTCTTTCTTCAGGTACACTGCTGTCTGCTTTTTCTTGCCTTTTTTTGCTCTAGGTACTATGAAGCTCAGAAGGGTTTCCTCATTATTCAGTTTTTATTGTAACAGCTTCATTGTGCTAGCCCTCCCCTCTGCAGAACCATCCACATGTTGCCATTTGGTAAAGCTGTGGTCGATCAATTCTCTGTAAGGAGACCTTTCAGGTTTTTGTTTATTCAAAGGTTTGTGGAGTGAAGCATGGTAGCAAAGTCAGAAAACTTAAGACTTTCTAACTTCTGCTGCTGCTAGACATGGCAAGCTGAAAGCCTGCAGAAAACACTGCCTGAGACAATTATGTGAAGCTTGAGAATGCAAAGATATTCATTTGACGCTGGGAAAACCTTTGAAAAGAGTATTTTCCTGAATGTGTAAATTGAAGGGATAACAACGGGTCTCTTGCTAATGAAAAAGGTAATGCATCTAGATTCCAAGTTTTATTTTGTCACTGTTTTGACAGTTGGTGATATCTCTAAGTGCTTTTCCAGTATTCCCATGTATTGAATGAAGATGACATTCATTAACTATCTTTTGACTTCTGAGTTTGCTCTCCACTTAATTAATGTATTTAGGCAGTTGGGAACTACATTTACATGAAAATAAGAGTATAGCCAGTGGAAAATTTACTGATCATTTCTTAAGTATAAACAAAGACATACTTGGAAATAGGCATGGCCAGTGAAAAAGTCCAAGCAAAAAGTTTCTATGTTTAGAGTAAAATAAACAGAAATAATACATATGAAAATATGAAGCATTAAACAAGTTATTGGAAGAAATGTGACAATCATGGATATTATAAGAAAGACGGTTGGTTGGGGTGGTTTTTTGTTCCATCTTGATTAGTCATTTCATTAGTGTAATACTCTTCCAGCTCATAGCTAATTAGCTATGGTTGGTCAGAATATACCAGAAAAATGCTTTGTACAGTGTTAACATATCATCAGAGCTGGCATAGGGCCAAAACTTCCCAAAAGGTTTCTGGAATCAGCCTGCAAAGGCTGATAAACTTCCATAGAAAGGGATTACGTATCAGATACAGTGCAGAATGATAAAATGAGATTGTACAGGGTGCACAGTACAGCAATATGAGAAAGGAATTGGAGTCTATGCATGACGATGACACACTGGTTTATGCTGATGTTTATCACTAAAAGGGTTGTCAGAGCCTCCCACCAATAGGAGGAAAGAAATAGAGCAGAGACACCACACACAGACCAAGCTGGCATAAGGAATAGGGTCATTTTTCAAGTTTTTCCCCACATCCACTTTAGGTTATTCATACCTCCATTTAATCTGTTGTTTGCTGCCTTATATTAGTGAATAATTTGCTTTAATAAAGCTATTCAACATCTAAAAATAAGACAAGTTGAGCAGCTCTACACCAAGGGACAATACTAGGAGAGCATTTTCAGGAAAAAGGGTATTGTGTGAAGTAAGGTAGTTTTTTAAATTAATGGATCTCAAAACTACCATCTGCAGGCTCAAGCAATTCCATATCACAGGCTTAGCCGGCTATGTAATCAATTTTTATATCAAAATATGTACCTTGAAAAACATGAGAACTTGATGCATGTCTGGGTGCCTGGTGTATGCATGAAGTGCACCTCTTGATATAAATAAATTTGGAGAAGACATGATATAAATAAAAACGAGCAAGGAAATATTTCTGCTTTGCTGGGATGAAATAAAATAATCATGAAAAATTTACTCTGATTCTTAAAAAAGATTTGGACCAAACCAATCCTATTAAGTGAGGTGAAGGGGAAAGATTTTATTGTCCTCAAAATAGAAGGGATTATTCACTGGCTGATTTATTTCCTTCCTCTCTGTCTCTCTCCTTTATTTAAATTTTCTGAGGCTAAATGGCACAGTGCTGAGTAATGAAAGCATAAGATTTGATCATGACATTTTTGCTGCCTCAGCTGGTTCTAGTAATCCTTGTGGAGCTGCACAGGTGGCCGTGAGGGTGTCCCCTCCAGCCGCCCAGCTCATTAAGCTTTTAATGCAAGCGCAGGAGAGGCAGCGTGGAGTGCAGTGCCCTGGCTGCTTACGCTCTCAAAGTCAGCTGCTTTGCAAGGAGACTTCGGTGTTGTGACTCGGCTACCGAGGCAGCTGAAGAAGTTCAGAGGAATGCAAACAAATGAAAAAGACTAAGCAGACCAAGGGGAACAGGGGTATTGGTGGCTCTCTCTCCTAGACGCTTAACTTAACATTCCTATTGCAGAGAGGCCTCATTTCCACGGGAAGGATGTGTCTCAGACCAGCCAAGATTTGGGGGTCTGTCTGTTCTCTAAGAAGTGTATTTGCTCATGGTACCCTATTCAGTCCTTCCCAGGTTTTATGACCCCTACCGGTGGTGTTACTTCATTTGTGGTGTAAGGCTGTGAAAGTCATCTACACAGATTGAGTTAGGATACACACAGGGAGCCTTAGCATGATCTTCTGCCAACGTGACTTGTGCCTGTGCTGCAGGGGAAACCCTCTGTGAATGAGAAAACAGCTCTGGGTTTTAGCTTCTGTGTTCAGATTGTTGGGAGCTAAAAATACGAAAGTTTTGCATCGTAAGTCAGTGATTCCTCTGCTCTGCTGTCACATGTCCAAAAGGTTTTAGTAAAAACTTTAAGAAGTAAGATTTAGAGACTCTTAATAAATAAACAATGACACACTGCTGGAGGAAATGTATCTTTTAATACGTGCGAGGAAAATGAACTTGGGCTCATATCTCCCACCATATTTCAGTAGCAGTTGGCACTTAAATATCTTTTTTGGTCAAAGTATCCATAACTGATGCTAAAAGGCAAAATGATTTGATAATCTTAGGTGAGGAAAAGGTGCTATAACATAACAGGATTTTTTTTTTACATGTATATAACAGTCAGCTTTATTTTCTTGCAGCCTATTAAATCTTTTTATAAAGTTGGGCAAATGTTTCAAAAATTATTCAAAAATTATTTTAAATGAAACCTCTGCATTCTCCCCATCCCATAGAAAATCTTCTGGAACTGAGACTAAGCAAGTACAATTTCAGAATCACAAATATGTAGATGTGACACATGTGATTGACGTGATGCGATGGTAAGTCACGTCATGATGGTAGGTAGGGAACTGGAGATCAGTCATTCAGCTTCTTCACTTGGCAAGACCAATACCTTGTTTTAGGACAGGAAGAAGATATTTAACACCAGCTTTGCTCCCTAGGAAGAGGCCACAAGTTTAGATACTAGGGTACTTCAGATTGGATGGTGATCTACAACACCTTTAAAATAGGATTGTGAAATTATGTGTAGTTGCAGAGAAAACATATGTAGATGCACGTTTACTGGACTTAACGAAAAAATGTGAGCAAAACTGTCTGCTAGATGGACAATAAAGTTTAGATTTTTTGTTTTCCCTGGGGTAAGGAAGTAATGCAGGTATTCTAAAGATTTTATTTCATTAAAATCTAATGGCTTTATGGTGGAAAAAATGGACAACCATTTACAGTTTCCTTAAGGCTTCAGTATTTAACCTGTCCTTGGGGTTCCTGAAGATATCTTACCCCCACAAATTCCTGATGAGCTTATCAAATCTTTATCCTGTTACTACAGTTTAGGCCATCACATCAGGGAACACAATAGTAACTTACTTTGGCTAATCAGGGTCCTGAAGTGCCCATGAAATTCCTTTACGTACAATGAGCAGAGACCATCATTAGTCCTCAGGATATTGTATACAGCTCACTGGCCTCATTTTTGTAAAGGTTAGGAAATGGCAATACTTGGTTGTTGTTAACTGATCTGTGCAAATGCTACTCTGCAGGCTCTCCAGGCAGCCCCAAAGCCCCTGACCATCTGCTCCCCACTTCCTAGCCAGGTGTCCCCACCTGCAATGGATGGGCAGGAGGCTGGGGGACATGCCAGCCCTGGCTGGTGTGCAGGGGTACAGGGGACTATCTTACTCCCTGAGTACCAGCTCATATTGTGAGCTGCAACACAGAAAGAAAGTGTTATCTCTGGCCCTTCCTTCTTGCAGAGAATGGCAAGCCCGGTCAGCCTGGTTTTTTTTCAGAAACATAAGCCCAGAGTAACTTGTCTTAACTAACCATTCATATCACTGTTAGGTCTCTCTAGCTCTTTGGAAATACTCAGGCAGTAGAAAGAGTAGGTATGGGAACATAGGTGGAGGTGGCGATGTACTTAGTCAGCAGGAGGTGTGCTTTGGTGGGGAGGACCGGTGCTGTTTCCTGCTCTTTCAGACCAAGGGAAAGGCAAAGACAAGGGGGTGACCAACAGAACTGAATTGCTCTGGGGGCAGTTGGGAGGGATTACAAAGTACCCAGCTAGGTCACAGATACAACCTAGGCACAGTTTTTTACTGACATATCTCTGGCAGATTACCTCATTTGCAAAAATACTTAGGTGCCTGCATCTGTGACTTGCATCCTAGATAGGCAAAAGGAAACAACTACATGGAACAGGTAACTTCAGTGTAAAACAGTAGCTCTGCAGAACTTGTCAGCTTAATCCACGCTCCTTTGTTTTAGGAAGACTTTTTACTTTATTCAAATTTTTGGCTCACCTGACTAGTTTCAACTGTTTTTCCTGATGATGATGATTGTTTTCCAAAACCAAACACAGCACCAGTTTTACTACCCATATGTTTCTCATTATTTGTTGGGCCCATTAAAGAGAACATTGTGGTAATTAATGTTAGAGCAGGAGTTGAGATTTGGAAACCTGAGCACTCCTATCAGCAAATAACTTCAAGCACTTTTTCAGTGCTGTGCCATTGCCAGTTTTCCTCAAAGCAGTTATATGTCACTGTGTGATTACAGCAAGCCTCTCTTGTGGAAAAAGAAGATGAAAGAGTAGTTTCTGAACATCTACAGTTTCACCTTCAGAATTAAGAAAAGATATCTGCCTGACAAGTGAGAGGTTAGCTCTGATATCACATTGATGAACTGACCATGTTTTCGCCTCTCCTCTTTAGTCTAGCAGTATAAATTCATGATCATTAGCACACAGGTGCTTGGTGTTCCCAGCATTCAAGCAACAAGGGAGTTGTCTTTATTTCATTCCAGTATTTTTACTTTCTGATTTAATGTAGTAAGTTCAGTCGTTTCTTGAGCACAAAGAACTCCTATGGTTGTTTCCTGAGAAACCGCTTGGATGGGAATGGGGCAACATTTTCTGCTGTCTTTCTGCCAAGTCTCCAGCTTCAAAGAATTAGCTTTTAGGATTTCCCATAAAAAAGCTGAAGGAGCAGGAAAAATAAAGATTACCACAACAATTACAGCAGAAAATAATCCTCCTGCACCAACAGCTATGGAACTTCCTGATTTTACTTTGCAACCTTGGCCCTAGTAGTTGGAGCTACGAATTAACCCTTACACTCCTTGACTGCTATTACCATTTATTATTCATGTTGTTGTTCAGCCTGGAGGCCCCAGCCAGTGACTGAGGCTCTTTTGTACTAAATATTGCATACATGTGAAGTATAAAGAAAGAACCTGACCTCAAGAGCCTAATGGATGCAGGGTTTGATCACATACCCCTTTTTCCACTTGTATTGAGATTTGCTCCTTACATTGTCACATCTGTGCTTTATCTGATAGTCAAATAGTAATTAATAATTAAATAAGGGGAAACTGCTGAGGCTCTCTGGTGTCTGCTTTAACTCTGCACAAAATCAGTTCATTCATAGTTATGGCCCTTCTGCACTCACACCATTGTAGCCATAGTACCCTGTCATGGACTTATATATGAGCCTGCAAGAAACAAGGCTGTTATGGGCTCCCATAGCACCTCTATATGACGGGCAAGAAAAGAATAAGGACCTTGAGTCCCAAGGTCTCTGAGTCTTCTTATATTGGTTTGTTTCTGTGTTGACTCCTGACACTGCTGTGTGTGATGAAAAGCAAGTACTCCTCAGATATTTATCTTGTAAGAGCAGCAAAGTCTGGTCTTTATTCTTATTTCATTTGTGAGAAGAGAAAGGCTTTTTAAAAAAGTCTTTTAAATTGGGTATGACAGCTTATCATGAACGTCATTGTTATCCTGTCAGAGAAAATACAGTAGCTTTAGTTCCAACAGAAGAGTATCAGTGCTGGGCAGATTCTGATCTAAATTACATGGTATAGATACAGAGCAGTTCTTCAGCCTACCTGATTTATTATAGCATAACTGAGCTCAAAGTAGGTCTTAGTATTTAATCTCCAGATTAATATTTTATTCCTATTTAGAAATACTGCCAAAATGGGCCAAGATATTAATAGAAAGAGACCAACACAACACAGAAATAGGTTGTTTTCCAAATCTCCTTCCCAGAAATCTGTTACAGACTGACTGCAGATTAGCAAAGTTATATATGAAATAGTAATAGCTTCAGATGCTTTAGATGAAGTCTACAGTATGAATGTATATTAAAAGATTTGGGTCAGAAATGTAACAGGACCTTACAGAGGTTTCTGAAGAAAATGCATGAAGATGAAGTCAAAGATCCAAAGTTCAGAAGTACCAGCTGTCAGTCTCTCACCTGTGTGGTCACTATGATAAATTTGTTAATTTTATGACCTTATAGTCCTTTTCACTTGGTCTCTGAGTCATTCATTAACAGACCAGTATTCAGGTGATGAATGGCTTTTCCATATACTCCTCTCTTTGCTCGATGGCTGGCCCCAGGCCCTATTCAGTGCTCGAAGTGCAAAAGCCTTGCTCTGTTCGTGGGGTTGCTTCCTTCTGCATGGGTTTTTCTGAGGTGCTTATCAAAATTTTGTACCAGAACCAAAGCAAAATGGATTTTGTGTTTTGGCCTCCGTGCTGGTTTTGGCTGACAAGGGGTTCATTCTCTTCACTGTAGTGTCTGTGGTGGTCAGGGACCTTTCCAGCTTCCCGCACTCTGCCACGTGGGCAGGAGGCCAGCAGGGGCAGGGCCATGGTGGGGGCGGCTGACCCCGACTGGCCAGTGGCATGTTCATTCCATGCCATGTGATGCCATGACCAGTATATTAACGGGGGCAGCTGGCGCGTGGGGGGCAGTTGCGGCTTGGGGACTGGCGGTGTTGGGTGGGCGGGTGGTGAGTGGCTGCCTCATGTGCAGTTTGTTTTGGTGGTTCATTCCCCTTCCTGTGCCCCCACCCCCACCCTTCCCCAGGTTTCGCACCTCACAGTGTTTTCCTTTCCATTGCATTTGTTGTTGTTGTTTTATTTTAATTATTAAACTGTTCTTATCTCAACCCATGAGCGTTACCCTTCTGATTCTCTCCCATGTCCCACTGGTGGGGGAGTGAGCGAGCGGCTGTGTGGGGCTGAGTTGCCGGCTGAACCACAACAGCCTCAAATATTTCATGCCTGCCCTGACAAATGCTGAGCTGGTTGGCTAGGTCCCCTGAGTGAGTGGAGGTGGAGTGAGGTAGGCATTGCAAGAGGCAATCTACAAGGACAAATGCAGAGAGCGCTGCAGCGTCTGCCCCATGAACAAGAAGGTACCGAAGTTTAACCAATGGGGAGAAAAGGATGTCCTGCTTCTCTGTGGGGCTTATAATGCCCTAGTCAATATGAGCAGGACATACTTCCCTATACTCAGACTCCACATCTCCGCAGCTTGTGATAACTTCCCCAGGCTTTGCAGAAAGGAGCAGCGTACACTCATTTCTTTCAGAGTGTGGTTAGTAAAAGAAGAGAAGAAGAAGGTGCTGCTCCTAACCTTTTTTGGGGAGCATTAGGAGTAGAAGGGGAACATGCACAGTCTGTTTCTTCTCTACTCAGGAGAACAAAGGTATTGTGCCAGAAGGTTTCCAAGTTTTCTCTGGGTTGGCAAAGGGACATCCTCTTCCCATGAATTCAAACTGTCTGAGCACAGGAGGTCATAAAACAAATTTTCTTAATGGGAGACATTGGGATTATTGCTAATAAGCCTTAGTAGCCTTTCTGCTAATACCTTCTATAACTATTTTTCTTCTCAGCCCCCACAGGGCCTTAATCTTTCTAGCAACCTTACTCAAAAAAAAAGTAATACTTTACTTCCTGATGTATTAATGGTGCCAGAATGGTGGCAGTAGGAAAGAAAAAGTAAAGGTCCTGTGTAGAAAAATTTACTGAAAATAACTGATTATTTAGGGGGAGTTAATTATTATTTTTACTATCTTGTCAATTTTTTTCCCTTGAAAGAACTTATAAGCATGAGGCCAAACCACTGATGAGTCATTTTTTAACAAAAATGCTTTGCAGTGATGCTGTAAACATGCAATTATGTGCAAATATACATGTTTCCCCACAGATAATTAATCTGAGCATTAAGGGCTGACATCACAAATTTCCTTCAAGTTCATATCCAGCCATTTTCAACTGGTGATTCCAACACACTTTTCAGCACAGAAATGTATTGCGGGTTCCTAAGTCACAAAACACTGCTACTAACAGCAACTCAGACTCCAAACACCATATAACAAAAGGCAAAGGAGGTTGCTCCCAGAGGCACAGTGCCTTATGCTAATAAACCTTGCAGATGAGTCTATAATACTCAAGAAAAAGATGAATTAAAAGACTAAGGCCACCAGTGGCAGTAGGTGATGCTTTTCCAAATCAGGAACTTCAAGAATTAATTCCCTCTTTAGTCCTCAGCCCCTTCCTCCATTCTTGTTGTCACTGATGTATTTGTTACCATGCCATATTTCCAAGCATGACCTCAGAGGGCATCATGAAAGGGGAAAATACCTTTTTTATATGAAAATCAAAAAGGAGCCGCAACAAAAGATAGAACGGGTAAGAGCTCCTGCTACAAGGTTAAAAGTCCATTTAAAAATCTCATTATCAGTTGTCCTTTACTGTCCTGCTCCCCTTCATTGTGTGAGTTGTTTGCAGCATGGCAGGCTTCCAAAGCTATTTTTCAGATGCTTTGCAGCAGATGTGATAATTACAAGATGCACCATCATAGGATTTTGGCATTTATCTGTTTTCCTTAATTTCATTTTTACTACCTTTCCTTTAAAGACAGCGTGGATTGAGGCCATAAACTGTCATATTCTGTATCTTATGAGGAGATCAATACTATGAAATGCAAAATGATTTAAATTTTCAATCAAATGGACAGAAATGAAAAATTCAGCACAATTCCAATACAAGCATTTAAGGGCTCCCAAGTGGGATTTCTATTCTCATCCTCCTAATCTTTGTAATTCCGGTACTAACACTAAATTATAGTTGGTAGAAAATTTTCATGTCCAAAATTAGATCAGGTTAACAAGAATAGGATTCTAAAGCAATCCAAGGTTGTTTCCCTTCACCTTTTCCTTGGTGCTTTTAGGAACTTCCTCCCCCCAAAGAATGAGGCTCTGTAGCACGATTAATTTTTGCTGTCAAGAAACAAGAATGCTATGACACTTGCTAATCAGCAGGGAAAAAAGGTGGGAAATAGTCACTCATCTGCTCTGAAGGAGGATTTCTGTATCTAAGGATCTAAATATTAATAAATTGGAACTGGAATTGGCAATTAGAGTAGGCACTCTGTGGACAAAGCAGCAGATGTGGCTATTCTTTTTAGTTAAAAAGGAGGATCTTGAGAGAGGGCAGTGTGCTTCCCCCCACTCTCATCACAATATGATATTACGGACAAACATGTACGCATGTGTGCATGCACACGCGTGCACACACACACACACTCATCACTAAGGAAGCAAACTGATCGTGTGGCAGGGAAAGAGAATACAACCTGCAAAGCACAGGGAGAAGTGGAGCGAAGGACATATGGCAATGTTTTGCTGTGCTTGATATTGTCTTGACATGAAAGGCAACTCTGCAGGAGGATTTGCAATGCCCATCAACATGCAAAAGGCAGCTTTCAGCTAAGCAGTTCTGATAGCATTCAGTGGCTAACAGGCATGGAGAAGTGTAGGCCACCTGGGGTCACGGGATAATTAAATGCAATCCTGATTTTCTTTCTTTCGCTGTCGGGAGGGGAGTGGGGAGGGGGGTACGACAACAGAAAACAAAACAAAAACGATGAGCCTGACTTCAGAAAAGCAAACAAATTTGCAGCTTTTCCTCATGTAATTAGTTACTACTTCTGGTTAAGTTTTTATGCACAAGCATAGGAGCTTTCACAGCAATTTCATGTCTCTGTGCGAGCTGTCATAGGATAATAAAAGACCTGGTGGTGAAAGTTAAGGAGATGAAGCAGGGGGAGGGAAAATCATATTGCCATCTGAACTGTTGAAACCACTTGCTCCAGTGGCTCTTGTCCAGTTATTTTGCATCAAAGCTGTTTCAGGGTTGTAAAACATTCAGGTGTTAAAAAGGCACCAAGTATTTTTTGGGCCAAGGGTGATGATTATGCCAGTCAGCATACTGGGACAGCACACAGCAAACCAGGCTTCCCTGTGTTATTGAGAACTGTGAAGGCTTCTGTCCACCATAGGCTGCAAAGCTGGATAAAGGTTTTCAATGAGCTGCACCCAAGTAAAAGCTAACATATGTTTTGTTGTGTTTAACTGCAGCGTGGCCTGGGCGGGAAGAAGACTTCCACATTTGAAGGCAAAAGCACTCGTCTTTGCAACCACCCCCTCTCATAATACATGTATCTGAAGCTTTATTCTTGCATAAGAGTTTTAATTTTGGGACAAAGGACTTTTATGCAGATAGAATTTTGCATACGTAACTACTATTCATTCCAGATGATTCCATTAACTCTGCTTTATTAATGTAAAGCTTTTAGGCTTATGAAAGCCACAGCTCATGGAAAGACTCCCTTTTAGTTTTTTAAGCTAGATAATAATATCTAACAAAACTAATAATAATAATCCTCAGAACTCATATAATATTACCACTTTTACATCCTGAAAACACCTTACAGGCACTGCCTCTGTGGTGGTAGCAAGTCTTATTATCTCTATTTCACAGACTAAGAAGCTGAGGAAAGAAACTAAGATTCTAATATTTTACCTCTAGCATAAAACTTTAGTTACTGACAATCTTTCCTCTTCCTCTTCTCTGTTGTTTCCACTGATCCAGCCCCAACATCAGAATCTCCGCTAGTCGAGTTTTCAAACTAGCAACCAGCGTTCCTATATCCTACACAAGTTTTTGCTGCACTTTTGTTAATTTCGGACCCTGTGTAAAATAGACCTTTACATTTTGGGGGAAAAAAAAGAACCCCAAAAAATAAAAACAAATCTTCCTAAAACCTTTCCACTTCCAGCTCTCACAACTTACTTATTATTACCTTTCCCTTTTTTCAAGCTATCATTTGTGCACCGACTTCCAGCAGCAAAAGAACTTTCACTTCTGCATCTCCTTTGGCCTAGAAAGCATTTCTGACTATTACTGATGTTGCTCTGCAAACTACTGAGCCTGAGGACCCACTCATAAGTTATGTGCTGTCTTCTGCACAAATGCTTACCAAAAAGATAGTTCTTGTTAGGAGGAACTGCTCTGTACAACTTAGCTAGTGCTCACCAGGAACATCTCTTTTATTTGAGTTTTACCACAGCTTGAGGTCCGTGATGTTTCTCACTTGAACTCACAGCAGGCACACGTGAGACAACATGCCCTTTACATGCTTGCATTTTAAAGAAGCCTAAGTTCAAAACTTAGATGAAGAAATCTTTTCATCTCGCTGTGTCTGTATCTCTGTATTTATATCTCCTTTTAAAATTTCATCCTAAAAATGTAGTACTGTATTTTAAAGGTATTCAGGGGACTCTGTTAGTAAGACATCTGTTTGACAACGCAAAACTGCATTTTGCTGTAAATTTTTGCCTTGAATCAAAATCCACAGTACTTGCTGGAAAGGTTTCTAGTGATTTCAGGGGCTGTCTTCACACATTCCCTAGCAAACTCCGGAGTATTTTGCTGTGTATGTTTGGGCTAACTTGATTGTCACCAAGTTGTTCTAGACCTCCGTAATTTGGATTTATTCAGGCTATATTTTATTTTATGGAATAATAATATTAATGATACGTATTTCCATTTGAAAAAAAAGTAATTCAAAACAGATTAATTATGTTCCAAGACATGGAATGTCATGGAAAAAAGGGGATGCTGCTTGGAGTATAAACAACACAGGCATTTCAGTATCTCGTCAGCTTAGGAAATGCATTTTTTTCTCCGCAGTTTCTCCCCTGTAACACTGTAGTACTGTACCTCATGAAATGACATGAGCATGAGGTAATATGCCATAAATTACTGGCATGCAATAGGAAATTAGACTGTGAAACTTTACGACATACTGCACTATAACAGATAATACATTTTATAATCATTTGTTTATTTTATCGTTCAAGTGAACATTTGCCTCTGGCTCAGAGAGTGACTCTTCAGCCTGTAGTATCCTTTGGCAGTCTCAGACAAAGACAGCGTTTCTTGGCAAGCAAGACATATTCCACCACTCATGAACTGTAAAATGCTTAGCTTGCTGCACACCCCATGCAGTCCAGCCTGAAGTCCCCGCTGCAGACAGAGCACATGGCACAAGCTGCAGAGACCCATACAGCTGCGTGGAGAGTCAAAGCCATCGTTCGAGCCCCAGTGAACAGGGTGAAGACTGAGACATTCATTAAGAAACCTGGTTTTGTGTCTTTGCAACAGTGCTTACTGTTAAGTTCTGGCCATGAGGAGGGCAACATACTGTTATGTATGTTTGACACCACTGTGGAGTGTTTTACTGACTCCTCTACTTCTCTAATTAAGGAAAATCACTAAGATTTTTATTTCCTCTGCAACTCTTTAAAGGTCATTTGGCTGTTTTAATGAAGTAAATTATAAGGATTATTTCATTTTCTATTGCTTTCTCTGCTGCAGCACAGAACCACACCTTTTATAATCAGGATGTCAAGGAGTGACAGTGAGTATGTTGTGTCTAACAGCATTAATGCCTCTCTGTCTGACATAAGCAAAAACCTCAAGGAGAAAGTATTTTTTTTCTATATTTTGTGCCAGTCTTTCTCAAGACAAAAATCTATGAATCATTCCTTTAGAGTCCAAAAAGGTAAAAAGATCAACACAAAATACAGCCAGCAGCTATTAGCTATTTAAGTCCTCATTAGATACACCCTTTCTTTTTCCATCTCCTTTCCTTTTGTAACCACAAAAATTAGGACATCACTTTATAACAAAAATATTTTTATTTGGTTTTAAACTGGCTGAAAATTCATATTGGTGTTCAGGTATGTGCATGGGAATTTCCCTCATCATGCCTGAGCCTTTCTTCTTCCCTCCCTCATGTGCTGGAAATCTCCTGGAAATTTACTGAAAAGGTTTCAGAAAAGATTCAAAAATATAAAGATGGTAGTGTGGAAAACAAGTCCAACAGCATATCATTGAACTTCAGTGAAAAAGTGATATGGCAGTATAGTGTAATACGCAGATGCCCTTACTCTTTAATTAGACAAAAGCTGTCATATCTGCAAGTCCTATGAAATTAATTGTCAATTTGCTTGGGATTATTCTAATTCTGTGTAAACTCCATGAAATCTGTAGTTTGCAGAAGGTGGGTATTATATCTGATACAAGCCACAATTAACCATATAATACCCCTAGATGCAATTCTTCCAACATCTTGTGCTGTGACAGCTGGGACTAACTTACTGTGTGAGTCATCGTATTGAGAGCCATGTAAAAACTATTCATGAGTAACTCAACAACAGTTGGCCTTCATATTAAACAGAAGATGCTTTTTGGTTCAATTATACTAATAATTGAACAATAAGAAATTGATAAGATGGACATCCATCACTTTTAGGTTAGCGTAACCACATGCATACAGTTAATAGTATCATGAATGGTATGACCTCATGACCTTACAACGATTACATTTTTGTTAACCAGAAGCAAAATTGTCATGATTCCTCCCATTAATTTCAAGATACACATCTTAACATGATTAAATTTGCAGGAGCTCATCTTACCCAGTAAGGCCAACATTCTCAGAAAAATGAGGCAACAAAACGAAACCTGAATTTTCCAAAAGCATCCAGTGCTTAACACTGCCCCTGCATGGTATCTGTAGCTGTGTTTTCAAAACAGTTCAGTATTTAACGTAATGAGAAAAACATTTGTGAATGCTGAGCTATTTTGAAAATCCTGGCCACGAGGTAAAATTTTCAGAAATGCCTAAGACACTGTTTCAGAAACTAAAACATGAGCTTAGATACACAAACAGGTAGCTGTGAATAAATACATCAAGACTTGTCAGCATAATACATTGTCTGCATGTACACTCTTCCTAGCCTAAGCCAACTCAAGGTGCTATTATTCAATATTGACCAAGAGAGCATTTAGGATAGCAGAAGCACCTCAGCAATCCATTCACAGACTGAAAAAAAAAGCATATAAAAGTCACAAGACATCTTCAAACACACATAAGCATCAGATTTCTACAGAAAGTAGGCATGTAGATGATTTTGAAAACAGAAACAGGCCCCTTATCTGCAGGCTTTCTAGAAGTTTAAAGCAATTTTAAAAATGTGGTTCTAAAGCACTTTTGACCCATATTAGGCACATTTCTTTAAATCTTCCACAAGCATATATTTGGTAGACAAGGGTGAATAATTAAAAACTTTTAACTAATTCACTAATATTACTTCTTTACTGTTCAGGTATTGTCTACAGGGAGTTATGTTCTCAAAAGCAGGCAAAGGTATTTGCTGATGTGTTCCATGAATCATTTTTTAGTCTAGAGCCCATTCAGCAATAGTTCACTGCAAATACTCAGAAATGAAGATGTGTCATTTAGTTAGATGCATGATACTGCTTCTTTTTTGCCTGAATGGGTGACTTGGGTAACTAAGCAGCAACAGCAAGATTTTCAAATCACAATCTGAGTTTAAAATTAGTCATTTGGAATCACAGATGCAATTAGAAACTTGCTGCGAGTTATGTGTATGTGTATACTCCAGTAACAGGCCCGTGTATGCACACGCTCATGCCTTCAGGACCAGCTCTTTGGCTGGTGTAAATCAGAGTACCTCCGCTGAGAGCTGAGAATCTGGCCCGTATATTTAAATCCACTTTTCAGAGCTATGCAAATCAAGTCAGCTTGTATTTGCATCTTTCTCAAAGTGCTCTGAGGAGTGCATTGCAGGTTTTCATGGCTGGTGGGCAGTGCGCGAGCATTGCAAGTAGATCCACGTGTATCTCTGTAGCAGCCTTCCCAGCACAGTAATAAACTAAGGATTAAAGTTACTCACAGATATCTTAGTCCTAGCTCCTAGCCGAGCTCTAGACAGTTTCTAGGCCTGAGGAGATCACTGCTTCAGGGTAGACAAAATCAATTTGTTTTTTTAAGGATACTATGTGGGGCATCCATACCATGATACACCTCACTGCCTCTTGAACAACTTCCTAATTACCTAGAAGCGATTGGTGCAGCTGCACTCTCCACACCTGATTCTGTTTATGCTCAGGCAGGAACTGCTAAGAATACATCAGAGTTTCAGAAGTTTAAACTGGGTGTAAATAAAGATCACAATCTCTTCTTTGAAAACTTAATAGAGATCCAGATTGGCCTGTGCTCTGCCAGGGCATTAGTCAGTTTGAAAATGATGATAATGCAGCTTTAGTCAGCTGCACTTCTTCAGTCTGTTTTTCTTTCCCTTAATGGAGACAGCACGCTATTGCAGGTCACACGAGATAGTGTAGACTGAGTCACTGGTTCTTTTACCGTATTTGTCCATCAACTGCTCTGCCATTTGGGAGATGCCACTTCACCTTTTAGAGCTTACTCATCTGTAAAATGTATATATTAATATTTATCTCCCTTGAGGAGTCCCATGTGACTTAGTCTTCTCAAACTCTCTGAGACCTTTAAGAACAAGCAAAAAAGAATACAGTATCACTGCCATCACTTCAGCATGTTAGAGTTTATATAGTAAAAAGTTATCACACTGGCATGCTGATAAAAATTGTGGCACAGAGCATTTCAGTTAAGCTGCTTGATGAAATAGTGCATCCTTACGTTACCTGCAAAAGAACCTCCAGCGTAAGTTACAGTTCTGTATTTGGTATCTGGTAACATACATGTCTCGACAGGAGAACAGTGATGTGTGTTGATGAATATTTTGACACAAGCTCCTATGCATTTTAGCTGGCTGTATATCCTATGTGTCAAGCTGTATCACTGGGAAACTTACTCAGTGGAAACAAAAACACTTTCTCTCAAACAAAAAGCAGTCACCACAGCTTGTCAAATGAGTAAAATTTCTGAAAGCAGAGGCTTCTTTCTTGTGAGAGCAATATGAGCATATCAAGCAATACGGGCAGATCTAATTTCAGCCCTAGATCATTTTTAAAATTCTGCCATGAAAGGAATTAGCACCTGCAATTTAAATACAAGAGTAAATCAGAAAAATTGCTCCTCTGTGTGTTTAATTGCAGGGACAATTAAAATTATTAGATAAAGAGGTGTACAGAGAGCTCTTCATAACTCAGTTCTTCATTCCTCAAAGCCCTTTAAAAAATATAGCCCTCACAGGACTTTCTGAAAATGATGAAATATTGTTCCTTAAGATATACCGAACTATAGTGCCTAGCATTCAACCTGTAAGATAAAGGCAGGTTTGAGTGTCAATCTTCTTAGACAGAAATATTGTACCTGTGAAATATGTGGTAATGCATGTGACATTTGGTGAAAGTCAGTCTTTTCTGACAGCAAGAACCCAGGCCCCTGGGAGAAATCCTCTCTGGCAAGAATCATTTAGCTATAACCAGAGAGAGATGAACTCTGTGAGAGGGAGAGAAATAGTTCAGAGAAAGTCCAAATCTATTTGATGACAAAATTGTAACAAGGGTCTCCAAGCCCTGAGCAATTTTTTCTCAGCACATTTTCATTTTAAATTGTGGAGTTAGTAACAGGATTGCATATCTCCAAAAGAACTACAGAATAATTAAGTATGGAAACCTTGGTATGAATGCCTGATCAGCTACCTCAAGGGTAATGGATTTTAGCAATAACACAGAGGATAAAGTCCTTTCTGGAGGTCTCTTGCCAAGTTCATTCGTTCTGTTGGCCTTATTTACCTCTCTGTTGCTTTAGTTTATGCTTCAGTCAGGGAAGTTACTCCAACATAAAACTTGAATTAGGTGTGATTCAGCTCTTATGATTCCATAATGCTTTCAGCTCAGTTGTGGCTGCTAAATCTTGCTGTGGCTGACTCACTATTGATTTTGCCCAAACATTTCTTTTTAATTTATCTGAATGATATATATATATTTTACAGCAATTAAGGAATTAAGAATTGAGTATCTAGCAGTACAACGTGGTCTGCAGACCTCTGATAATCAGGATGACAGTTTATATGGTATATTTCTTTTTCTTCTATTACTAGTGTATGTAAATTAATAGCCCCTGCAGATCTGCTTTTACTGTGATAGATATAAGAAACTGTAATGATCTAATAATTCTCACGCTGCAGGGCAGTCAGGTATAGCTGCTGCAGATTTATTTCACTAAAGCTGCATAGACAGAACCTGAGAGTTATTGATGCTGAGCAACCACGACTCCCGCTGAAATCCATAGAAGCTAACGTTGCTCATCACTTCTGAAAGTAGGCTAGTAATGTATTCATGACAGGCTTTATATATACAAGCCATCCTGTGAGCAGCAGCACTAATTAGGCCTGATTTCAGGAAGTCTGTGTTCGTACTTGCCTGCCCCGCAATAACTCCCAGACCTTCTACCAAGGCTCTCTCTCACCTCTGTAACCTCAGTTCCCTGCTCTGTTCCTAGAGCCCCTTCAGCCAACTCCCCTTCCTCTTCCTCCATGTATCCTCTGCCCCATTCCCTCCTTTATATTTCCTGTTTTTTCCGTGCCTCCCCCCTGGGTGCCATACACCTACCTTTTGCCTCCTTTCCATTTCTCTTCTACAGCAAATGAAAAAAAGCCTGATGGGGTTGAAGTTGTTTGACAATGTTGGCTGGCCAGCTGGCAGGCAAAACAGAGCAGGTAATTGTTTAATTCACACTGAAACCCTTCCCTCTTTGGTAGTATTAATTTAGCTCTCTTTTCCCTGCCTAGCTGCCAGTTTTCATGAAACCTGGAGGAACGTAATATATCTAAGGCTGATACTTCTTTGTTTAATTTAGTTGAAATAAGCCAACAGAATCAGAAGTTATTTGAGGGCAGACAGAAAAACAAATGGGCAAGCAATACTGTTATGCAAGTCTTATTTCCTTAGGAAGCCAGGCTAATAAAACATCCAGGCAGCTGTTCATTGTATTTTTCTTCTCATGACCTTTCCTGTCTGCTTGGATCCCAGTTCCACAATTTCATGCATGTTAGGAGACCAGTGTGCCCATTCAGTATCCCAGTTACGCCAGGGCAGCTGTATGCAGCCTCACCCATGGACTGTAGACCATAGGCGGCTTCATTTTCAAAGTCTTTGGCTGAGCACCTTTTCATGACAGTGACAGTGCATGATCCACTTTGGCACTGTTAACAACTTAGATACCAGATAACTCATGCGGTAAAAACTTCCATGATCCTCTTCCATGACACTGTGCAAATTACTGGGAATCTAATCCATAAACTATAACTTCACAGTTTGTTCAGTTTCTTGGTATTATTTCTTTATGGTGTACAGTTGCAAAGGATGTGTGGGATTTTTTGTTTTTCTTCTTAGATAGCAGACTAAACATTTTTGTCACTTTCTTCTATTAGAAATACTTGATCTTTATTTTCTTCCTCCTGGGAGCTTTTGGAGGTATCCATAGAGACGTGGCATACAGACATAAACTGAGCTATGACTTTTCCTCCTCGAATGGGAGCTGCGCATGTGAGATGCTGATTCTCAGAATCACCAGAGCAGTGTTAAAGCCTGTGGTAGAAGGCTGGCCAGTTGTAAACATGGATGTGCTTGTTTGCCTAGGGTAGCTGTACTACTATGGTTGGCACAGCAGTGCTAAATTTTTTCATGAGTGGTAAAATAGAGTTCATTGGTGGTCCTGTAGCTCTTTCCACAAAAGGAAGGACTTTTGTCCTACTGTATACTGATTCCATATTGAGCAATTTGTGGAAAATGAATGCAATATGGTGTTCTTTACTTCTTGCCTCCAGAGGTTGGAAGTTTCTTTTAGCATTATCCAAAACCACTGGAGTGAATTCAGTTTAGACCAGACCTTCCAGAGACTGGTGCGTGCTGCCCATTAGACCAGCTCTAATTCAGTAAAAACTCATAGTGATTCCATCAGCGTATCCTAAACACAGCACAAGTGTATACCAAGAGGTTTTTAATTACCACAAATGGTTCTGATCACAGTTCCACCTCACACTAGAAAGTGATTCCAGTTATGCCACCTCTGAGGAGACATTGTTCTGTGCAGACTTGCTGATCCATCAGCCATGATCCAGGCCCTTTCACCATGCCTGTGCTGGTTTTGGCTAAGAAGGGGTTAATTCTCCTCACCGTAGGGGGGTGTTGTCGGCCACCTTTGCAGCTTCCTGCGCTCTGCTGCGGAGGGGGGGCTGGGAGGGGCGGGGCCACGGTGGGGGCGGCTGACCCCGACTGGCCAATGGCACGTTCATTCCGTACCACGTGACACCGTGACCAGGATATTGGGCGGGGGACGGGGGGAGGGACAGCTGCGGTTCGGGGGAGACGTGGGGTCGGGTCGGCAGGTGGTGAGCCGCTGCGGCGCGTGCGGTTCGTTTCGGCGGTTCGTTCCCGTCCCGCCCCCCACCCCCGGGATTTTGCGCCTCTCGTTGTTCTCCTTTACATTGCATTTCTATTGTTGTTTCTTTTAATTTTAATTATTAAACTGTTCTTATCCCAACCCACGAGCGTTACCCTTCTGATTCGCTCCCCCATCTACCGGTGGGAGAGAGAGTGAGCGGCTGTGCGGGGCTGAGCTGCCGGCTAAACCACGACAACGACTAAGGGCACTAGGATATCATAACACCAGCCACCACAGCCAAGCAGCTCATACTAACCCCCAGTGACGCAAAGCCTATGGTACAGAAGACATGTTGGGGCACAGTTAAGAGGGAAGTTGTGCTATTGGGGCACCAGGTCTTTCCAGCTACCCCTACCTGATTTGAGCCTGTTGGCCTGTAGGCAGATGGGGAAAGAGCAGAAGCAATTCCAGCTACAAGTTTGAGGAGCTGCCACCATGACCTTTGGTGATTCATCTCTCCAGATGGGTCCAGAATCCATCAGGAATGGCTGGAGCCTTAGTCTACAGCCTGCATTTCTTCTAGCGCACACATTGAGCACAAAATGGACAGTTTATCAAGTCTCCTTGGCATTACAGGGTAAACAAATTTTGCTGGCACACAGATGGAAAGGAATTCACTTCCCTGGACAGATTTTCAGTTTGTCCAGATTTAATGGAGCCCTTATTCCTCTGAAGGAACTGAGCCAAGCCTTCCACCAGACTGCATGGACTTTGCCTTTCCCTGAGCTGTGAACCAATGCCATTGCCACTCCTCTGTGTGGCAATTTCTGTCCCCAGAGCTGTTTACTAGGGGTTATCCCATCTGTACCACCTACACTGTCTGCCCATGACAAGCACCAGCCTTGTAGTAGCCCATTTCACTGAAGCCAGGTTCGGTTGCTTTTGACTTCAGAGCTGGGGCAGCAATTAAGAGATGCAAGTATGGAAGGATGTCTCCTTCTGACACAGGTATGCCTTTCCCTAGTTGCTGGGGTAATGCAACAGCTTCCAGTCTGACCCGGTGCACACACCCCTCTTTCTGACCATCCTGTTCAGTCACATTCCTCTCAGGAGCATACCAAAGCCTTTGGCAGGTGTGGATAAGTGTCTGCTGAGCATCATGGGGGACCTGAACTGCTCTGCTCCTTGCACTTCTGCTATGTCATTTTCCTTCACCAGGTGTCAGATCAAGTGGTCCTTGTTGCCTGCCTGTTCATGGCCTGAAATCTGTCAGTGCTTAAGGTGGAAATGACCAAGCAAAGCCTGATTTTACACATTCAGCAAAGAAGTCTGAGTTTTTCTGTGGTGAGACAGCTCTGCCAGAGAGCAATTCAGAACACTATTAAATCACTTCTTGGAAAGCTCTGCCTCTCACTTGAGAAAAGGCAAGGCTGGGTCTAATTGTGGGCTCCAGGGGAACTTAAAAGCTAAACATCCAAATGCTTATCCCAAGTGTATGTTGTCTCAGTCTCCAAAACCTCTGGCAATGCTTCTACAGAAAAGAAACCCAGGCCTAAAGCTTAGATGGGAGTCACAGCAAACTCAACCAATCAATAAGCTCAAAGATGAGAGGTACCCCACAGTTTAAAGCCAAGCCAAGGAGGTTATCTTCCTTGAGTTGCATAAACTAATGTGACTCCCACAGAGTTTGGGACAGATCCTGCAAAACACTTATGACAACTTATATCCATAAAGATCTGGTCCTGTGTAGTATATCTTTTTCATGTTTTTGTTCCCATGTAATACGAATAAAAAGGATCTTACATGCTGCAGTTTCCGCTTTTGTGGAAAATCAGATCTTCACAACTATCCTGAGAAAGAGGGGTGGTACAGAAAGCTATACAGGGATTCTGCTCTGTACTCAGGCATCCTGTCTCCTGAACAGCACTGGGTATTACAAGCATTGGTTAAAGGAACCATGAAAAATGCTGTAGTTTATAAAGTTTTAGATTATTAATGTACAGTTGATTCTGTTTCATCCAAGCTATCACTTGAGAAAGTTTACTCAATAAAATGAAATACTATCATTTTACTTACATGTTCGCATGTTGTATTATAACTAAATTATAGGGAAGATTTTTGTAATTACCTGAATGATCACAGAATCACAGGCTGGAAGGGACCTCAGGGATCATCTAGTCCAACCTTTCTGGGAAGAGCAGAGTCTAAACAAGATGGCCCAGCACCCTGTCCAGATGACTCTTGAAGGTGTCCAATGTGGCCAAGGTGCTGGAGCCCTTTTTCTTTCTCATAGGTGAGTGCATTAATGGGGAAGGAAGGTGCAGGGATATACTTCCCAGAGCCTCTTGACTTAACCAGCACCAGATGATATTTGTGATGGAACACAAGAAGAAACTTTATGGAAGGAGGTTGACTGCCCAGCTGTGGCTGTCTCCAGAGGCAGAGGGATTCTTGGGGTCCCCGAGTACACAGCAAACACCAGGCAATTGTGTACTCTGAATATTTATAAATTACTTTTATGAATGAGAGTGCAGATGGTGCTCTGCCATATTTCTGTTTTTTGCCTTTGTCTGCCTACTCCCCATATTAATCTGAAATTAGCTGGAGTTCCCTGCAATGAAGGGATAATTTTGGGACCTTGAAACACCAGGCATGGTCTCCTTCTTTGCCTGTGAGGGTGAAAGCCTGATGATGCTTTTTGTGTATTGGGATGGAGGCTTTCAGCATGTGGGTGTTGGCTCTGATGCATGCTGTACCACATTCCAATCTCCTTCTTTCCCAACTTTTCCCCATTTTAACTCCTTTTGATACAGATGATTGTCTTATGACTGCGGACTAAATGCTACAAGGTTAGGCCCCAGGCTCAAAAGATTTTATTACAATAGTTGTACCTTGACTAAAATGGTTCACCCACTAATTCCCCAGCCTGGAGATCATATACATGTTCTTTAATGTGCACAAAAATAATATGAAAGCATCCCTTTCATTAGCCCAGCCACAGCCAAAGTATACCAAACCTATAAAGAAAGACTGCATAGACTGCTAGGCTTTGCAAAAACAAATCCTTAGGGGAGATCTAATTACTAAATGCTCTGAAACTGCAGCTGAACAAAAATAACAATCCAGTGGATACAGACCAGAGAAGGAAAAATTAGCAGCCCATTTAACTAATAGTAACACAAACAATAAATACTGTGTGGGACTGGAGAGCTTTCGTTGTGTGATATAAAAATGCTTCTTATTATTTCTGCTTATGCACAGTCCTTGGTGAGACCACTTGTCTGTGCCTTCCCCTCTCCTTCTAATATTCTCACAAAAGGGGTCATTTTTATCCCACTTCTACTAATTCATTTTGTTTCTGGAAGAAGAGATAGCTCTGTCAGTTGTAGCATCTCTTCAATACTCCACAACAAGCAGAGGGCCTGGAAAATATACATTATGCAATGAGTTAACCATTTATAATATTCAGAAAGTTACTTCCCTTCTCAGTTCTATAAACAAATATGAAAGGCTGCTAAGCCAGAAAGAAATAAAATCCTACCACTGACAACAGCAATGAAAAAATGCCAGTAGTAAGATTTCATTTTAACTTTCAGCTGCTATAACCATCACTGGGTGAAGACCAAGACTTTTGTATTGCAAAGAACCTGGTTAAGACTTTTTTCTTAACCTTTTCAGCACAAGAATATAAAGAATGCTGTTCTTTGTGGCAACCCTGCAATTTGGCCCTTCAGTGTGACTTTTGAATATAGCTGTGTGAAATGCTCGGCTTTTAGCTTGCAGGAGTTGGTAGGCATTTTTTAAATATTTGTGAGAGTTTCAGAGGATCCCCAAATCTCATGCCTAAGCACTGATAAAGCAACTGCTCTCTGGATAGCTTTGGCTTCAGATTTATGAAACCAGAGCTGGGGTCAGATTGACCTCAAACCTGCAGGTTCTCTGGGTTTCCTCTCCATTGAGCCCTCTTTGCTAAATGCAGAACTCAAAGCAGAACGAAGAGTTCTTGCAGCCCTGGGGAGCCCTTGGCCCGTAGACAGGGAGCCCAGCCTCCTCCTTCTCTGTCCCAGCCAAAGTGTCAGGATTGGATGCAGATGCACTGCACCGCCTTCCAAGTGCTTGCACTAGCTTAAGAGTCAGTGAGAGAAAACTGAAAGTCAGCACAATGCAGACCTGAAGTAAGGCTGCTTTTTACTCCTGGGACTGGTATCATGGCCACCAGGCTGGTAGAAGAGAGGGGTGAAGTCAAGCTACGCTTGCTGAACAAAGAGCTCCTCCGTGCAGGGACAGTAGTCTGAAAGGTGGCTCAGTCACAAGCTTTTCAGCGAATTCCAGTTCTGTAATACCAGGAAACTTACAAATAAGCAAAGCACTCTTCAAACACTGGGCCAAATTCTGTTCTCAGTTTTACAGCACAAGTCCAGAGTAACTTTTTTAAGCCAGTAGAGTTGCTGCTGCTTAACATCAGTATCAATTTAGCCTGATACAATTTGGCTAAGCTTGCTGAAATTACGGCAAAATATGTAAATGAGGTATGATTTTAGTCTCGTAGCTCTCCTTTTCAGGGGTTTGCAATTTCCCTTTTGGCTCCTGCTCCCCATTTAATTACGCCAGGCTCTAAAATGCATTCTCAATGGCAAGCCAAGATTTTGAGTAATTGCAACAAATGGAGGACTTCTTGTTCCGACACACACATTAGCTAATTTTCCTTGGGTTCTGATACTAACTATCAAATTCCACCACCCCCGTGTCTCTGGGCTCCTTTTTTTTTTTTTCCCCTTGCTTTCCAATTGCAAAGCAGACATCTGGCAGCTCTCTGGTGGCAATAGCTGATACACTCAGTACGCTCATTGCGCTTTACCCATTTCTCTGTGGGTGGTAGGAAAAGAGGCAAAAGGAGACATGGTTTCAGACTGAAGCCCTTATTTTTATCCTGTGTAATTCCATAGGGGGATGTTTTCTTCCTCCTACCACCCTTAGGCTTGTGCTTTCTATTATCACTGAAAGACCCGACTAGCAAGAAGGGTTTCCCCCGTCTTCATAATCAGGGAAATTCTTTCTGGTTTCTCCTTTTGCAAACAGCATTTATTTCTTCTCCTAAGCCTCAGATGAGCTCCTCCTCCTCTCACACTCCCAGAGGCAAGGTGCGCCTGAGCTGGGGCGGGGGGTGCTTGATTCAGCACTGCCACCTGGCCTGCTTGATGTGTGCTGCCTCGGAGATCACAGCAATCGAAGAATTGATGTGGAGAGCACCTGCCATGCTGTTTTTCTGTGGGAAGAGTCCCCAAGGGGAGTATTGACATGTGGGAAGGGGAGGGGAGAAGGGAAGCAGTGCATGACTTTATCTGCCTTAATTTGCCTTGTTTGTCCCTTGAGTTCTTGGAGGAGAATATAACAGAGCCCTTCATGACCTCAAGCTTTCACCTTAATATTTAATCACGATTTAGATTACTGTGATGTTGATTAAGACTGAGTAAATACATACTACACATAAATGATTTCACTTTAAATCAACAGCTACATTTTTCCCTGTAATGATTGTCATTAGCCTGGAATGTTTCTCATGCCTATAATTTTTTAATAGATTGAAATTATTTTTATTGTAAAATAATCCCCACATGCCCCCATGTAATTTTGAATATTAATTCATTCCTATTCCCATATCTGTGACAACCCTGCCTGAAGTTGTTCAGGCTCATATGAGAATAATCAGATTTTATTCTTATGCAGACTATAGAGTCTTCTATTCTTTTGATACCAATGCATTTCAGCTTCCACATTGATGCTGACACGAATTAATTGCTAAGATATTTCATGTGGTCTGTGGAAGAGTCTAACTTCATGTGACACTTTCTTTGTTCTCTATTGCAGATTACATGCCTGATAGTCTTGAAATTATTTTGATAGTTGGTTCCAATTGTGCAGACTTGTACATAGTCAACAGATATCTCTATCATGTTTTCATCCTACTGTATTTACCGTACTGTCTTGACTCCAGCTCAGTTACATTGCAAAAAACTGTTCCCTGCTATTTAAGAAAAATTAGAAGTACTGAATGTTGCTATTAAGCAGACTTATGCCTCTGCAAGAATAACAGCTATACTGTGCCAGCCTCAAATAACATCTTCAAGTAATTTTCTGAACCATACTGATCATTCAGTCTCAAAACTGCATTTTTCAATTTCTAAACAAGCCATCATAATGTTTGGCGTTGTCATATGAATATGTATTACAAAGCTTTAGTACCTAGGAATGTCTGAATGTATAAATACGAAAAAGAACACAGGAGAAAAATTAAAGTGTTTTAAAAATAGGCTCAACTGATTGAAAACTCTGGCTAGAAATTTCTGCACTGTATACTGAGAATCACAGTGGCGGTGAGCCTGGTATGTTGAAGATGTGCCATTGCTTTTTACCTCATATCAATTTGAGACTGTCAGCAGCTCTTAATGTACTGTATTAAAGGAGCCTCCTAGAATATGGAGAACAGGCTTGGTGAGTAGAGATTAAAAAAAAAACCCAAACCTGCAACCCACAGTTTTGGCTTCACTGCAAGTTGTAATAATAATCTGCACTGTTTCCTTTAAGCCCGATCACAGTGCAGGACAGTAAGGGTTTGAGAAAGCTTTATTTAAGCAGAAAACTGAACATGAAGCAGAGGGAGAGAGTGTAAAAACAATAATTTTGTGGCAGTGTCTTTTTTCATAAGCACATTTCTAGTTCAGTTTAAGAACAACTAATGTAGCACGTGGGCCAGCTAGAGGGACATTTGGGTTCTGCAGTAGCAGAATTGGCCTGATACCAGCCTAAGGGAAGGTTGCTACTGGCACAGTGGTTTATTTACCCAAATCACTGGTCCATTAGAACCACTCTAAGTTTCAGAGACAATTAATGCTTCAGCTGCTGCTAATTTTTCCTGCCCCCTGCTTCGAACTGCTGTATGGAGGCCCTTCCTCAATGTGTTGCATGTGAGCAGAGTACCCCTTCTGTCTGTGAAGAGTGGGTAAGGCTAGACTCGGCCAGTCTGTCTGATGTGTCACTCCCAGCACACAGATGGAGTTTAGCCAAAGATATCATCACAGACGGATGGTGTACATGTAGTCGTGATCTGTAAGATGGACTGTTGCACCACTTTACTTCACGGCTTTCTACGTTATGCTGCCTAAACTCTATCTAACATGTGTTGTCAGAGTTTTAACTCAGAGTGAGCAGTCTCAGCATGTCACGCTAATCTTGAGGGAATGGCACTGGCTCATTGCCAGAGTTTCCATTGATTTTAAAATTGCTTTGACGATTTACAGAGTTGGGAACAAATTGGGGAAAAAGTATTTATCTCTCCATGTAAATCTAGGCACCACAAGAAAGGTCTACACTTGCAGCAAAAGTATTGATGAGAGGCCAAAGTCGTCCTCATGCTGTAACTGCTGTGCATCCCAGACCTGGAGTTTAAAGTTCATTACAGTCAGGAGGGAAATGTCAGTAAATTAATTTTAAATGCAACTTCCATTCTAGTTACTTTCCTCCAGTATCTCTTTTTAAACGGAGCAGCTCTGTCCTATGGAACCTCTGTCCCCTTCAGCTTTTTAAAAAGTGATCTACTTTATGTTATAGATTCAGTTTGATTTGTTTCTTGCTTGTACAGAAGTTAATCACACTTTTAGTATTCAATTAGTAAGAAAAAAGAAAGACCCAGCAAGAGAGGTTTAAGCACTTATATTTTACCTCCCATTTGGGACAGACTAAGCACAGGTATATGACTGGATACTTTGACTCTGCTGATGTGCAGCAACTTGTTGAGCTGCAGTAACTTTAGCGTCTGTCTGAGCCCTGAGGGTTTGTCTACTCACAAAAGTTGTAGTGTTTAACCATACCATTGAAGTGCAACATTGCCCTCAAGGACAGATTCAGTGAGCTTGATATAAAAGTATGTAAAACCATGGAACTTAGTCTTGTAATAGAATAGCAGTAAGCTAAATGTACAAAGAGTATGTTTATACCTTACTATAACATTATCTGTAGGAGAATATGCCAGCAGATCACCACTCCATGCAATTATACCTGTGCAAATACTGTGTAGAAACCAGGCTTGAAATAATACAGTACCTGTTGTTAAAATTATAACTGAACACATATTTCAAATCCTTCCAGTTCTGCAGTGTGTGCCAGTCAGCAAGAAAAAAAGTATTTCACCCAGATTACACACAGGAAAAGTGTGTGGTGTGGGAGGGAGACATACAAACTGTAAAATGTCACAGGAGTCTTGTATGAGAGAGATTAAACCTTTCTGTTCAAGCAAGAAATGGTGTATTAAAAATTCAGGAACTGGAGAGCAGGAAGGAATCTGAACTAAGGGTCACATTGAATTGCTAAGCTTTCTATATTACATGGTCGTTAGGTAATTCATGACAATTAGGTGACTTCAGGAAGGTGGAAAGTAAGACACTAATGTGATAGTCAACAAACAAGTTTGGCTGGAGTTCTTGTAGGAGCTTGATTTGAGATGTAGGACCCATCTATAATGTATTCACTCTTTTACAGAGAAGCAAGAAAACTTGAATGACACTTGCAGATGTATTGGACAGGCAGAGCTAAAATCTAATATGGAATATGCATTATATGCTGCATATATGCACAGAATGAGGTCTGTGAGGAAATTCTTCGGGGTGGAGGGACAGTGCGGCTCCTGGAATGGATAATGGATTACAGACCATTTATTTTTCAGTGATTTAGAAGTATTGCCAATATCTGTCATAACATCATCTGCTGTGTGAAACGAGTTGGTAAAATGTGTAGGGCCCACACTTTTTGTCCTCTGAGGAAAATGTGAGGTCTGAACTTCAGTGTAGAATTGGTTCCTGCAGAGGTTGGGTCATACTGTCAAATGCAAAATGACAACCAGTGTTATAGGACAAATGGCCATCCTTCATTTATACTGCATGACTTCATGCTGTTGCATTTCCTTTTAACCTCCATGGTATATTTATTTGTTGGACTCTATTGGGTTTACATGGCAAAGTTTTTGTCGTGGGGGTGCTGCAGGGCTAGCTTCTGTGAAAAAACACAAGAAGCTGTCCCCATGTTGGACACGGCCAGTTCCAACCAGCTCCAAGACAGACCCGCTGCTGGCCAAAGCTGAGCCTGCCAGCGACATTGGTAGTGCTGTTGTGATAACATATTTAACAAAGGGTAAAAAAAGCTGCACAACAACAGCTGGGAAAGAGGAGTGAGAAAATGCAAGAGAAACAGTCCTGCAGACACCAAGGCCTGTGAAGAAGGAGGGGGAGGAGGTGCTCCACGCATGAGAGCAAAGATTCCTCTGCAGCCCATGCTGAAGAAAACGGTGATGCAGGTTGTCACCCTGCGGCCCATGACGGACCACACTGGAGCAGATATCCACCTGCAGCCCATGGAGGGCCCCACACTGGAGGAGGTTTATGTGCCCTGAAGGAAGCTAAAGCCCATGGAGAGGAGCTGACACTGGAGCAGGTTTGCTGGCAGGAGCTGTGACCCTGTGGGGGACCCACACTGGAGTGTTCCTGAAGGCCTGCACCCCATGGAAAGGACCCACACTGGAGCAGTTTGTGAAGGACTGTATCCAATGGCAAAGACCCCACAGGGAAGAAGGAGCAGCGGAGACGAAGCATTATGAACCAACTGCAACCCCCATTCCCTGTCCCGCTGCACTGCTTGAGGGGAGGAAGAAGGGAGGGGTGGAGAAGGTTTTTTAGTTTTGTTCTTATTTCTCATTATCCTACTCTGTCACAATTAATTGTCAATAAATTAAACTAATTTCCCCAAGTTGTGTCTGTTTCACCTGTGACAGTAACTGGTGACTTCCCTGCCCTTATCTCAACCCACGAGCCTTTCGTCTTATTTTCTCCCCCTGTCCAGTCGATGGAGGGAGAGTGACAGAGCAGCTTGATGGGCACCTGGCAGGCAGCCAGTGTCAACCCACCACAGAGTCAGCAGTGTTAAAGGACAGATTCTTGCATGACTTTATCTTCTTTTTTACTAGACAAGTCAAAAACAACTGAACAACCATCTCAAACAGTAAAATACCACTCAGTGTAACAGAAGTAGTAGACTTCAGCCCTACAACTACTAGCTCTGTAAAGAACCCTCCTTTGCCAAATACTTGCCAACCTTTTTGTACTGATTTTTTTTTAAAGGACAAGCACCAAAGTGCTGATTTAGTTTGGTCATTAGATTTCATGATCACAAAATGCCCTCTAATTCTTCTGTACCAATGTATCCAGCACTACTAGAAGAATGCAGATTACACCCCACAAAACAGCTAACCTAAGGCACAACAGTGTCAGGATACACTGTGGGAGGCTGTTCCTGGAGCAGTGGATGCACAAGTGCTTTGTGCCGATCGTGCAGCTGCACACATGGATTGAATGAATGGACTGTATATTTTCCAGAAAGAGGTATAACATCCAGAAATAGCCATTTTCTGGGCATTATATAAGGGTGAAAGCAGTTACAAGAGAAAACAGCATCTGATTGTTACACCAGTGTGGAGCAAGCAGTCCTGCACTAGGCCTTTTATTACTTAAAGAGAGAAATATTGGGAAGGGTGTTACATTACTGGGCTTCCAGTGATACTCCTCATATCTCTGAAATTAAGAAGGAACTAATTTTTACATATCTCAGAATTTGAGGCTTCTCTAATCCCAGTTACTTTAGGTGTATCAAAGACTGTCTATTAACTAGATATAGCCTCTAAAACCCTGCTCAGAGCCTCTAAACTCCTGGCATTTCCTGTTGCCTGTAGCCTGGGACAGTCTGGAGTCATAGCTACTCAGGATATGGAGTTACCCTCAGCAAGTAAAAATGACTTTCCAGTCATCCCTTCTAGTTACCTGTCCCTGCCCTTAATATGCCCTCAGTATTTCCTCTGTAAGAAGAGCTGTAGAGATGGATGTGTGGATGATGTCTGTACTGGACATCATTCTTGCACCACCTAAGTGGCAAAGAAGAGAAGGAGCCCTGAGGTTTCTGCAAAATGAGTATAGTTTCCCCACAAGCTATCCCAGTGCCTGGTGAGAAGGAGGTCCTAGATGGCCCACAGCCCATGTTCCCTCACTTAACACACTGAACCAAGTAAAATTCATATTAGGAAAACTGACTACATACAAACTCATATCCTGTTTTAAATGCAATAGCATAATGAGTTTCGGCTTTCATGAGGGAGACCATGTTTTACTCACCTTTTAAACAACTATAGAATCATAGAATCATTAAGGTTGGAAAAGACCTTTAGGACCATCAAGTCCAACTGTCAACCCAACACTACCATGCCTCCTAAACCATGCTCTGAAGTGCCACATCTACATGTTTTTTGAACACCTCCAGCGATGGTGACTCCACCATATCTCAGGGCAGCCTGGTCCAATGTCTGACTGCTCTTTCAGTAAAGAAGTTTTTCCTAATATCCAGTCTAAACCTCCCCTGACACAGCTTGAGGCCATTTCCTCTTGTACTATCACTAGTAATTTGTGAGAAGAGACCAACACCCACCTCACTACAACATCCTTTCAGGTAGTTGTAGAGAGTCATACGGGCTCCCTGCAGCTTCCTCATTCCAGACTAAGCAACCCCAGTTCCCTCAACCTCTTCTCATAAGACCTGCTCTCCAGACCCTTCACCAACTTCATTGCCCGCCTCTGGACACGCTCCAGCACCTCAATGTTCTTCTTGTACTGAGGGGCCCAAAACTGAACACAGTATTAAAGGTGTGGCCTTACCAGTGCTGAGTACAGGGGAACAATCACTTCCCTATTCCTGTTGGCCACGCTATTGCTGCTAAAAGTCCGGATGCTCTTGGCCTTCTTGGCCACCTGGGCACTGCTGGCTCATGTTCAGCCAGCTGTCAACCAACACCCACAGGTCCTTCTCTGCCAGGCAGCTCTCCAGCCACTCTTCCCAAAACCTTTAGCGTTGCATGCGGTTGTTGTGACCCAAGTGCAGGACCCAGCACTTGGCCTTGTTAAACCTCTTACAACTGACCTCGGCCCATCGATCCATCCTGTCCAGGTCCCTCTGCAGAGCCTTCCTACCCTCAAGGAGATCAACACTCCCGCCCAACTTGGTGTCATCTGCAGACTTACTGTGGGTGCACTCAATTCCCTCAACAAGATCATTGATAAATATATTAAACAAGACTGGCCCAAAAATTGAGCCCTGGGGAACACTGCTTGTGACCGGCAGCCAACTGGATTTAGCTTTTTTCACCACAACTCTCTGGGCTCAGCCATTCAGTCAGTTTTTTACCCAGCAAAGAGTACACCCATCCAAGCCATGAGCCGCCAGCTTCTCTAGGAGGACACTATGGGAGACAGTGTCAAAGTCTTTGCTAAAGTCCAGGTAGACAACATCCACAGCCTTTCCCTTATTCACCAGCTGGGTCACCTGGTCACAGGAGATCAGGTTGGTCAGGCAGGACCTGCCGTTCATGAAGCCATGCTGGCTGGGTCTGACCCCCTGGTTGTCCTGCACTTGCCTGGTGAGCTCACTCAAGATGAACTGCTCCATAACCTTCCCCAGTACTGAGGTCAGGCTGACCGGCCTGTAGTTCCCTGGATCCTTCTTCCAGCCCTTCTTGTAGATGAGCACAACATCAGCAAGCCTCCAGTCATCTGGGACCTCCCCTGTTAACCAGGACTGCTGATAAATGATGGAGAGTGGCTTGGCGAGCTCCTCTGCCAGCTCCCTCAGTACTCTTGGGTGGCTCCCATTCAGCCCCATAGACTTGTGAGTGTCCAGGTGGAGCAGCAGGTCATAAACAGCTTCCTCCCAGATTATAAGGGGTTTATTCTGCTCCCCATCCCTGCCTTCTAGCTCAAGAGGCTGAATGCCCTGGGGAGCACACTGGTCTGGTGGTTAAAGACTGAGGCAAAGAAGGCATTTAGTACCTCAGCCTGTTCCTCATCCTCAGTGGCAATGTTCCCCTCCACATCCAATAGAGGATGGAGATTCTCTTTGGTTCTCTTTTTGTTCTTAATGTATTTGTAAAAACATTTCTTGTTATCCCTTACAGCAGTGGCCAGGTTGAGCTCTAGCTGGGCTTTTCCTTGTCTAATTTTCTCTCTGCAAGACCTAACGAGGTCTCTGTACTCTTCTGGAGTTGCCTGCCCCTTCTTCCAAAAGTGGTAGACTCTCTTTTTTTCCTGAGTGCCAGCAAAAGCTACCTGTTCAGCCAGGTAAGTCATCTTCCCAGCCAGTTCATCTTGCGGCACTTGGGGACAGCCTACTGCACATATAACCACCTATCACACTCAGTGGTGCATAGTAGACGGTAACTCAGCCTTGTATCTGAAACATGTGTTAGGTCTAATATACTTGTTGGTGTGTGCAGATTTATTTGAACTTTATTTTATTTCTTCTTTTACTGGTTTTACATCTATGTATGTCAGTTGAGCTCAACTCTTGCTATCGTAAGTGAAAGAAGAGGCAACTCCATAGATAAGAATAACTTGCAGAATTTAAAAGTGCAATTTAACTAAATACTTTTCATGTAAACAATCACTTTCGTAGATTAGAGACACCATTACTACATTATGGCACACAAAATGACCGCTGGCTAGTAGTGGACTCTCTATTTTTTGTTCTTTTTCATTACAACTGCTATGTCATGTAGTTTTAATTTTAAAAAAATTATTCATGCATTTGTGATGCATATCCAACAATAACACACTGCCCACATAGCAGAGCGTGGTACTTCCACTGTACAATTGCATTTCATTTGAGAGCTTTCAGAAAACACAAATTTATACAATATGTAGAGTGACAAATCACCAAATAAGGCCACATACAATTAGATGTAATAAATCATATGAAACATGCAGGCCTCTGGGGCAGGATCCAGAATTCTGAATTAGGTGCTTTCTGATTCATACTTACTGCTGAGGGAGACACAGTCGCCTTGGGAGGACAATATGAACATCTCATAAATTGAGCAAGCGATTAGGAAATCAGTGTGCCTGAAACTTCACCCAATCCAGATACAAATGCCAGAGTCAGGCTCATCTGCATGCTCCAGCTCAGAGACTGGCTTTAGTGAGTGGGTGAAAGTATACTTGCGTTTTACTGAGAGGCAAAGCAAAGCAAGAGGGATGAACAAACTCTAGCCCTCCCTGTAACTTCTTGTTTCCTACTCTAAATAATAACACAGAAACTTTCTCACCACAGTGCCACAGTTTCATTCCAGCTACCAAATTGATAACAGAGTGCTGTGCAGAGACAGGGACCTTATGCTTTCACCAAACACAGTGCTTTTCTGTTGCAGCCTCGTCTCATGTGACAAGAAAGACTGGAGGACAATGCAGACGATCCGCATTTTTCCTTCTTGCTTTGGATACACAGGAGTGAGAAATGACATGCAAGCTTTCTCAGGCTGTGACGAAGACTGAACCAAAGTCTCCCACGGGTTGGCTAACTGCTTTTGTTATCTAATGAGCAGTGGCTGCTCCTTTCTCTCCTGAGACAAACAAATTGATCACATCAGCATTTGGATGAGCATCTGATCCCACCAACAAGCAGTCACCATTATTCAGAGAACAGCAACTGGGTGCAGTCCTGTGTCATATTAGGCTGAAACCGGGAGCTCAGCTACACTGAGAGCTGCACAAGGATCTCTGAAGCAGAGCTCTGGGCACACCAAGGACTCTGAAATCAAAGCAGGATGTGCCTATGGCTAAGCAGCAATTGCAAGAGGGTATATACGGACCTCGGTTTTATGCTTTCATGCCACAGTTCCACCCAAGTTCCAGTTTAGCTATCAAAGCCCTTTATTGGGTATAGTTCATGCTTTCATCTTGACATAAATAACTGGATCTTCAAATTAGGATGAACTATGGTTGAATCACTGATTCTTCCAGATGTTTGATGTGTTTCCAGATGTTTTATCTTTTAAAAGACTAAAAAAAGCTAAGATGAGAACATAATATGTTTATATTAGATTCGCATTTTATATGCATACTCAAACTTACCAGTACCTTTAGGACAAAAGTAACCTTTGATGTCTCAGTGGTGTTGTAGCCATTGTCTTTCCAAAATGGAAAGTTTCTATGTCAAAATAGAACATATAGGGAAATATTCTCTGTTTCTTTAAAAAAAAAAAATGAGAAGGGAGCAGAAAAGTGTTCTGCACTAACAGATTTCTTTAAATTGTCTTTTCAGTTTTATGTAAATTATTTATTATTTTCAGAATCTCAGTATTATATATTTTGCAGTCTTGGAGCAAAATGTTATATACAGAGGAAAATAGAAGCTACATAATAATTATTAGTAGATTAAAAATAACTTTCCCATGAATGCATGGTTAAAAAAAAGGAACACACAATCACTGGAGCTCTATTTGTTAATACTTCCTGGCCAGCCATACGTCAAATAACACTTGGAAGCAAATTGGCAGAAAACCAAATCTCCCCACAAGTGCAAGTATGAGACAATTAAATTAACACAACCTTCAGTTCATGCGCATGGTTAAAAAAACCTCAGACCTCTTTCTTTCAATATGGTTATTCTTTCTTCATCATGTACTTTTTCCCCATTTAAAAACAAGCATTTGACAAATCTTTGTCAGCTTGATCTTCTGGGATGACTCAATATTTTCAAAGATAAACATTTAGATTCCACAGAAGATCCACAACTCAAAAGAACTAGATCTGCAATTTTCAAGCAGGTTTTGTCACTCAGAGAGATTCTTGTCTGAAGATCCTCAGATGTTAGCAGTGGTTTATGACCAGTTCGAATTTCAGTCTTTATATGTGTTCCTTCCTACACATTTTCATAACATTATCACAGCCAGAGATTTAGGATCCTGAGCCTTCCTGTTAATTTTGTGCAGTGGAGAGGCTTTAGGAGGATTATTATGGCATTTTTACCTCACATAAGAATTGCCTGAGTGAGGCAGAACTGCTAGCATAATACATTTTCTTTAAGAAGGGTCAAAAGTGATTTCCCAGAGAAGTGCCTTCAGAGCAATGGAAGGATACAGTTAGACTTCCCCTAAATTCTCTCTAGCTTCCCAGAATTTGCAGCTTCTAGGGTTCCTGAGTCAGAGGTGTTTTTTCACATCTTTAGGAGGCTTCAGGTGTTCATCTTCCAGTACCTAGTTCAATTTTCATTTGACCCTGTGTGAAAAGTTAGGTTTCACAGCATCCTGTGGTGAAGAATTTCTACTGTGTAATTACCTATTGTGTGTCTAAGATCCACCTCCTCTGATTGTCCTGACTTGTCCTTCTCTGGACATTTTCTAAATCTATGACAACGTTTTTGAAAGCAAAAAACTATAGGTCCCACAATAGATCTATACAGTGGTAAAATTCTATTCTCTGTGTTCTTTCCTACTTCTTTCCTAATAACTCCCAATAGTCAGTGTGCTTTTTTGACCACTAAGCTGACATTGTCATGAGACTGTCTGTTATAAATTCAAGATCTCATTCCTGACTCATTACAGTCAGCTCACAGACCATATATTTTATATTTTCCCCACAAACTCACGGGGAAAGGAAGAGCAAGGAGAGGTCCTGTGAGCATCAGTCTGTATTTATCTCGTTAAATTTCATCTGCCATTTTAACTCTCAAGTACAAAGTCCCATAAATTTCTTCTGCAGTTCTGCACAGGTAGCTCCATCATTACTACCCTCAGCAACCTGGTTTTGTCAGCAAACTTTGTCACCTCTCTATTCCTCCTCAGCAAACCAAAAAAGTTTTCTAGGTCCGTGACAGTCAATTGTCATGCACATCTGCACACCCATGGAGTAACGGGAAAGAAGCTACAGAGGTGTCAGAGCTATGAAGGAGAACAGCTAAACAGCCATAGGTTTGAAATATTTGCTCATGCATTCATTTGAATCTAGATTGCAGGAGGCTGACAAGGTCAAAAATGAGACAAACTCAATCTTTTCGAAAAAGTCATCTCTAAAGCATAGTCCTGTTCATAAAGTAGAAGTCCTGCAAGGCAGATCAATTGACTACATTTTAGTGGAGTGTAGACTTTAATCCAGTTTAACTAAGTCACACTTAAATCAATTTAGAACCCCTCTAGCAGACTTAAGGGAAGAAATATATTACAGAGAACCCTGTTTGTTATTAGTTTCATAGTAGACTTGCTATGGTAGATTACAGGTGTTGCTACTATGCATACTTGCCCAGGGTTCATGAGAAATGTGATACCTCAGCACACTGCATAGTTACCAGAAATAGCAAACGGACCCACAACAGTCTTCCAGCATGCTTTATTGTGACAGGAGGCAGAAATGTTCTCCCAATTCTTCATTACTTTTTTATTAATTTACATGCTAATTTACTAATAGACAGGCACTGTTCAAAAATGCTGTTGTACTTATAACAGTCAAGCCCTCCTAGGAAACTTGAGCTAGCGTGTGAGCTGTGTGTCTTGGGCCAATAAATTTTGACACTGCTGGACATATGGAAACCAGGACAATCTGTACCAGATACAACTGCTGCCTCTTGCTAGTGCACAGCTCCTTGAGCTTCCCAAAGTCAGCACATGTGGACAGAATTAGAAAAATGGCATAGAAGATACGTGAGCTAAGAAATTCCCAAGCTAAGCAGAAGTAGACTTAGCATAGAAATAGCACCATAAAAATGCCTTTGGAAGCAGTGAATAACACACCACCTGGTGATAACAGAGCATGAAGATAGCTGTGGAGTGACGTAAGCACGAACATTTGTGGTCCAGATCAACTGGTTTGCACCATGGCCTTTTGCTGCACCATCTCAAAGTTGAGGAACTTCAAGGCAGAATGTAGAGTAAAAGACCCTGGGGCTACCTAAACTGTTGAGTAACTGGTCCGGGATAATGTTGGTTTCTGCACATTGATGCAACATTTTCCCAGCAGCCTGTGGGCCATATACATTCTGCACTGCCTCTGCATGCCTGCCATACCATCTGGTTCTGTTTTCACATTTTCAGATAGCACCTGATGTGTGGTCTGCCAAAGGCCCCTGAAAGAATAATCTGGCCTTCAGCAAGGGAAATAACCTCATATTAATAATTCTTCCCATTTTCCCAACCCCTGTTGTAGTTTTTGACCTGAAATAACAACTTAATTGAAATGAAAATAGATAAGACAGAAATTAACAAAAACACCTATTTTCTTTTAGTTCTTTGAATTTCCAAACTAATGGAGAACACTGTGTGACTCAAAACAAGTCAGTGGCTTCTCATCAGCATGTGTAATGATAATGTATGTCCAGTGAAAATCAAGAAGCCATTTCCTGAGGCCATTTTACTTTGTTGCTGGCTGGCTGTTTTTAAGTCAACAGCAGTTGTGTGCTCTGTGCTACCAAATGCAGTTTATCACCTAAGCTGTGGGAGTAGACAAAATAGCTTCACTAGAGTATGTTCATGAGCAGATAGTCAAAACCTATTCCTAAACTGCCAGAGCCTTTGTTAACCCATTGTGAATCTTCTGATAGAAGTTGCAGGTTATCAGGAGATGATCAGTGAGATAAAATTTGAGGGAGCTTCTTTAAACACAGTGGTCTTGGGTGCAGTGAGGAATGACAGGTGACTATATGAAATGCCTGAGAGGAATGCTGCCCTGTCTGTCCCCTCCTATAGTATGTGCATTGTTGATAAAGGCTGTCTTCCTTTTATTGGTGTTCATTGTGGAGAGAAATGCACTAGTTATTTACTGGCGAAAATGAGATGGCAGTAACAAGCAATGGAAGACAATGTTGTTTTTCATTTTGCATTGATGCCCCTCTACAGAGGCATGCATTTCTCACATTAATCTTCTCAAAGCCTTTATTGTCCTGGCTTCCTGTTACAAATCAAGCTGGTGATGGCAGCCCCATGAAATCCCATTAGCATACTCTGAGCAGTGTATTACAGTACCAGGCAATGGAATAAATGCAGAACAATAAGTATAATAGGGAATGCATTACCCCAAAAAGAAACAGCAGCTCTGTACAGCATGCCAGTTCTATGAAGGTGCCTTCTCTGCCCCTTGAAAACAAATAAACAGCAATTTCAGGGTTCAGTTTCACTGTCAAGTAAAATCTGCATAGTTTGAGCCAACAAAAACAGAGATGCAAGAGGAGATGCATGCCCAGGTGCAACTGTCTGTCTCCCTGTTCGTAGACTCTAATTTTAATCTCTTAGAAAGACTGACTTTCAGGTATAAAAAGCTGCCTATTTTTTGATCTACAGATATAACTGGACTCTGCAAACAGCTTAACTTATTTAAGAGTCTTATTCTTTGCTTTGCTTTGCTGGCATCAACAGCAGCACATGATGATAGCCTTCAGAAGAGAGGCTGTCTTTAAAAGCAACAGCATTGATTTTTACTGTTATTTCTTGTGAAGCCTGAACTAGAAGGGAAGTTGCCAATTTGTAAACAGGCAAGCAACAGCCTGCTATGGATGAATAGGAAGACAGCTGGGTCATCAACATATGCTAATATATCACTAATGCTGACAGCTCTCAGGGGCAGGCCTGTATATGTCCTCCCCTTAGGTGGTCTTAATGGTCTTGAAGTAAAGACACATACAGTAGGCAACTGCGAGCCACCTTTGCAAAAAAGTGCAAAACCAACTAAGATAAGGATCTATAATCCTACAGAGGAGTTAACATTTACCTTTCCCTTGGACAGGAATTGTAAAAGCCTCTTCAAAAATGTGGATTCCCACTGCCTGTCAAATACTGGTGTGTTCAAAGGTGGGAAAGCAGCTGTGTTTTTGCAGAATTAAAAGGATGATCAGTTTGAAAGGCTGCCTATCATTTTAAAAGACCAAATCAAACTAGGTATTGGCATATTGTTTCTGATGACAAATCACTTTCTAGTTTTAAATATAGGTTGTAATTCTAAAAGTGGAAACAGTAAGTTTGGATTTTTTCATAAATGCCAGATGCAGAGTGTCTGTGTTAGTAACTTAAGATAATATAATGACATGGAGTAGTTTAATTTCTAAGTCGGGCTGTGGCTTGGCAAGCAGGTCCAAGGGATCTTTGTTTTAGACCAAGAGATCTCCAATGAGCTTTGGGCTCTCTCTTTGCAAATGAACTTGCAAAAGTTGAGTAAAATATTATATGAGAACTTTGTGCTGGAGATTTATATTATGAAAAACATTTGTAAGTTTGGTTATTCAGCTGAACATAGCTGAAATGCATTGTCATGGGACTTAGTATTATTTAATATTGTTTGGTATATTCTCCTGTCATCCCCTTTGGAAAATTCAAATACTAAATGGGGGGGGAAAAAAAAAAAAGAGAAACAAACAAACAACCCAAGCCTGGCTGAAAATATAAGAAAACAGGCAATGTTGTGTGATATAAGTGTATTTCATCTTTTCAGACAGGTTAGGCCTGCTTTGACATGCAAAAAAACAAGTAAGGTCTTAATAAATTAGGCCAAAGATGGGGATGCGAGATGACCATGAAACTTGAACATCTTCAGAAGCTCAGAAGAAATGTTCCATTCATGAGTTCAGACTGAGGTTTGAAGGTAAGAGATGCAAGTGAGATCTGACACACAGAAATGCATCTCGTCTGTGCTAGTTTCATTTAAGCTTTCAGGCAGCTCTGTCTTGTCCCAGAATAATGATGATTGCATAATAAGCATTTCAAACAGCAGATATGGACCTTGTTACATGAGCATGAAGGGACTTGCTAGGATCTCCCATCTCAGCATATCAAAGAAGATGTCCACAAACATGGGTTTTGCATAGAAACACAGAACATAGAAAGGACCATTTCAGTCATCAAGTACAGACAAGCATGGAAGAGATTTTAAAATCACATAGATCCATAAGATCTCTACTTCAGCTGTCCCTGCATACCACATGCCAAAGAGAAATTTCTATCACCATAAAATAAATGGATGCCCTTCAGTATAACAGATAAAAAATGAGGTTGACCTGCAGGAAGGCAGCATGAGAGCTCAACAATGTTGCCACTATAGGCTGCTGCAGAACCAATAAAACCACATTTGCTCAGCAACCCATGTGTTTAGGAAGGTTCAAGAAAAGTCATCTTGGAAGACACAGGTTCTGTCCCTAACTCCAGAATAAATGTTGAAGAATTCTTAAATACAGAAAACTGTTAAGGCAGGAAGCTTCAGCATCTCTTCTGATGAAAACTCCTCAAATACACATGTCCTTGTATGTCTACCCATAGTATGCGAGGGAACGTGCTAAAAATATCATAGCCAAAGGCAATTGATTGCAAATCTTCTGAAATTACTAGCAGCAATTATGTAATTGTTTTTTTGCCAATAACTATGTGCATGCATTACATCTTAAGAAGACCTAAAAAACAGAAACTACTCATGTTCACCTACCTGCTTCAAACTAATGCCCTTGGAAGACTCTCCTTAAACAACTTTGAAGTTACTTCTGAATCATTCCGGGAAGTGCATATAGAATGCGAGGTATTGGGTGAAATTATTCATCCCTTAACTATTTGGAAGTTCCCCTTTGCCACAGCGTGCTCATACTTTCTAAATTGTTAGTTGTGGTCATTGTGAGATGAGTCCGCCAAACATCACTGATGCATGTGAAGAGAGATACGCATTTTTCACACTAATCTCATGATATTCAGGAGTAATGAGTGACATAGAGAGCTGGTTCAGAAAGTTCAGTTTCAGTTTAAACTGGCCTCTGAAGTTGAGTGTTCCTTAATGTGTAAGTTCCTCCCTTTTAAGTTTTCAAAATATGCATGTAGCATAAAAATAAAATTACTAATATGATACACAACATTTAGTGTGAGAAAACCATTAACAAATACTTTAATAATGCACATCTGTATCCAAATCTCAGTAAGAAGACCTTATTATAACAGTAATCCACTCTGTAATACATTCCCCTAGTGCTAAAAGCAAGCTGGATGGAAATCATCTCAGAGGTGTGTCTGAGAGTAACTTGCTTTGAGCATGAGATACTAAGTTTTATGACAGACTGAGCTTCATTTATATCTAGTCCATAGAAGTTCTCCACAATTATGGCATTACTACCCTTACTGCCCCGAAAACAGATGCGAGATTCCAAAGCTTCACTTCTTAGATATTCCCTGTAGTCTTCCTTCTCCTTCAGATCTAATGACAATATGAAACAATCTATTTCTCTTTGAAAAAAGAATAAATAAAAAATAGTCTGCAAGTGACACTGTTGGCTGCAGGCACTAAGGAAATTCTGTGCATTTGCCCAAGACCCTCCTACTATCCTAGTCAGATTAGGGTTCTGCTGTGTAAACCTCTACTGTACGAAATGCCTCCTGTCTCACAGGCCATAAGCCAGAAACCAGAAAAGCCTTTAGTGATCTAAGATAGGCTTTAGCTGCGTAAATACAAATTGCAGTTCTCAGAAATGTCACTCAGCTGTTGCCTAAATCTGGAAAGTGTTCAAGTTTTCATCATTACACTGACTTAAACCTCATCTTATGGTCATTCCCAAAATGACTGGGAAGCTCTGACAGTACCACACAGGATTTTCTGTCTCTTGTGCGAGCCCCACTGAGTCTCACAGTCCAGATCTTTTGTCTTCTGATTGGCTCAATGCAATCTGCATTGTGAGAGCACATCTTCCAGATGGGGTCCTGCAGAAGGCTTGGCCATCGCATTGTGCCCAAATTTCTCAGATGATGGACAGGTACACCACTGCTCCTGCTGCTTATGGAAGATCTATTTTCATTCTCTTCCCTAGTGGAGAGGATTCCAAACTATCTACCCTTCCTTTCCTGCCACCTGCCACAGTAAGAGAGGGACTCCTCTATCGACTTTTTTTTCCTGTTGTTGATCCACTTGCTATTGAATTGTCAAAGTAAACTGGGGACAGATAGTGACTGCGAGTGTGTCCATCTGTCATACTAAGACTCTAGTCCCTTCTGTACTGACATCAGATATACTATCAAGTGACCATTTAATGTAAAATACAACTAAGTAGAAAGAGTAAGGCAGACGGTCTGCTCTAAATTCCTGCTGGCACATTTGCAAGGTATGAATAACTTAAAGGAATTTGATTACAGTGACCTATATTCAGAGTGTTCATTCAGTTACATTGGTCCAAAATTGCACTGCAGGATGTCTGATTGGTGCCATACATTGCCTTCCAGCACACCAGTCAATGAGGCAGTCAGTGAGGTATAGCACTTCCAAGCTGCTCCTTCTTGGGATTTTTCCAAGTAAGAGAGAATGAGGGAAAGAGAGACAGAGAGAAAGAAAAAGGGAGGGAGGGAGGGAGGGAGGGAGGGAGGGAGGGAGGAAGGAAGGAAGGAAGGAAGGAAGGAAGGAAGGAAGGAAGGAAGGAAGGAAGGAAGGAAGGAAGGAAGGAAGGAAGGAAGGAATCTTTTTTCCATATTTTGCAATGCCACTCATCACTAGTTTGTGAAAATATCAGTTAGATCTCAGTTACACCCTCAGAATATTACTGTGATATTGGACAGGCTACCAGACTTAGTACTGTGCTTGTAGCACAGGTATGTTGTATCCTTGGACTGTCTTCCCTAATGACTTTCACTTTTTAATAGAGCTGATTATATGTTTAGTTAAAAACTAGTCCTAGTTTAATGGCCAATGATTCCTGTCTTTCATTAGGAGTCCATGCATTGTGAGGGGGTGGGAATGTGCTTGGTTTTGCTGAACTCAGTTCACTCTCTCCTTTTCTCAAAAGTGAGCTTTTGTTGCAGGATTCCCTGCTTTGGTTACTTTTTTCTTTTGCTTTCTTTAAGGGCCCTGTTTTTTCTTACTTCAGCCAAAACAAAGAGAAAAATATTGCAAAAGATAAAAATCTTTAGTGGAGTTACAGTTCCAGAAATTTACAGACCTGTTTCTCATCCAAGATGTTTAGGCAAGTTTGATTAAGCTTTGAAATGAAACATAAAGCTCTACTAGACTCCTATGCCAAGCCATTACCATTGTCAATATTATCCGTATTGCACTAACACACCAGAGAAGTTCACTCTGACTTTACACCAGCTAATCATCCCTGTGCTTCTGCTGGCCTGCCTTCGTTAAGGCTTTCACACCACATGGCTTGCCCACCTGCAGAAAATGGTCACCAAACACTCTCCAAGATCTGTATAGATCCCCAATAACATGTACATTTGCCTAGAGGTCTCCCAGCCACTTGTGCTCCCATTCCATCATTCCTTGGAGTGTACCTCTGGAATTATTCCTTTATTCCCAGAATATATCAAAGTAATATAAGCCTAGGATGTACTATACTTTTTGAGGAATTGCTGCAGTCCAAGAAAAATCTAGAAATAAATGCTGTCATTCCTATTCGTTGCCTTGTCCTGTCTAGTTATTTCACTCCTCTCTTGTAGAGAGACCTCTGACAGATTTGGTGGGGGAAGGCAGGGAGAGGTGATTAAGATCTCCCTTCACTAAGGTTAAAAAAAAACCACCACCAAAAAACACATCCACATGAAAAGTCGCTTCATTACAGGTTTCTCTGGGGAACAATCCAGACCCTCATTCTAAATGAATTATAGTTTCTAAGATACCTCAGTGTTTTCAATGGCGATTCCAAGTAATTAGAAGAAATATACGGCATGTAAGTAAAGCTAATAATTTTATCAGGTGCTTTGTTGAAAAATGAGGCTGTGTGATTTTTCCCTCTAGGCTTTAGTAAAAGGAAAAATACAAGAAAAATTAAGGATCTTTTTCCTGTTTGAATCCCGTTCAACTTTATTTTCACTGAACATGACTGAAGAGGGAAGAGAGCCATGGGGGCTCTAGAAAACCCAGTCTTATCAGCTCAACTAGTACACTGAAATACTTGGCTTTTGAGTGAAAAATTATTATGCTAAAAATGGTTGTTAAAGAAAGGAAATCTCATATGTCTATCAATTTCCACCATTTTTAGCTAAGACAGCGATTACGCTAAAATTTGTTATCTTCATTGTTCAGTTGTCAGCAGCCTTTGTTGGATCTTACGCTTTTCACAAATTTTTGTTTCTGTTTGTAGGAATATATAGGAAATCAAAATTCTAGGCATTGTATATATTATATTATGTTATGTTATGTTATGTTATGTTATGTTATCTTATGTTATGTTACGTTACGTTATGTTATGTATTAATATAATAATATATAATATAGTAATATTTTTAAATCATATGGAAAGGTAGACAAGTCAAATAATTTTCTAGAACTTATTTCTTTCTAGATCTTAATGATACTACATAATTCAGCTGAGGAAGTCATTATAAATAAGCCCTAAACACAGTATACTTACTAAGTTTAATTTTTTATAAATTCATATTTTCTCTCAAAATGAAATCGAATGATCTCTCTTCTTTCAACTCAGCAGATGAAAATAATCTCTTTAGGGTCCTACTGAGAAAGAACTTCACAAATACTTCATTAAGTATATTTATATAAAGCTTCACTACCAGCACCTCTGCATCTACAAAGTGGCATCTTTCCACAGCTCAGTTTAGGGATTTTATTTTCCCTTTATCCAACAGTGGTATCCTCAAAACTAATGAATGTTTCAGTCAGAACTCCCACAGTTCCTTAAGAATACCACAAGGATTTTATTGCTAATTGTAGAAATAGATAACATGTGTCTTCACTTCAGCAGCCTTTATTTATTTTTATGGACATTTTTCATCAACTTTCAGACATTTTCTGTTTGAAACTCTACATAATTTAATGTTCTCCATCTGGAATGTTAATACTCAGCATGAAGAAAAGGAAGTCAAAGGGGGACAAAAAAAAAAAGAGTAACAACATTTCTTTGACTCCCGTGTCAGTAGCACCAATTAGCTACATGACTTTTCCATCTGCTTTCAATAAAGAATAGGTGAACAGCTGCATCCTACAGGAAGACATCCTCATGCAGCCAACAGAAACTGTCAAGCACCTGGTCATTTCCTGTCACTAGCCCCACTAGTGCTGTAGGTATCAAATCACACAGGTTTTGTCTGCTAACTTTGAACAAACTCTGCTAAAAGAATTGCTGCTATTCCACTTTGTCGTAGTGAAATCTCTTTGCCTACTAATTTAAGTGTTTTGGGTTTATATTTTAGTTTATGTGTATTGGATTGAATAGCAAAATGCCATATGTGTGGAAATTTGTAGGCCTCACAGTCTCCTAAACAATAAGTACACCAGAGTAATGCTGCAAGTTAAAGAGAAATCAATTATTTTCTTTGGCACAGTCTAACTCTGCTGTTAATTGCTAATGTATATCGTGTTGGGTGGTTGCATCTAATCTATTTATTTGCTTAAAGGAATACATACCACTTCATCCTTACTGTTCACAGTATGTAATGCAAACTTTCTCATTCTTCAAATTTAAAAGGAGATCATATTTTCTACCCTTCTCCTCACCACCACCTCACCCCCGAAACAAGGAAAAAAAAAAGTATAGATATTATGGGGATAGATTACCTCTAAATGTCTGGCTAGCTGACTTATACAACTGGAATTACTGATGTTTTCAGATATATTTCATGAAGCACAAAGTTTTTTCAAGATATCTGGACCTTTTGCTGCTGTCTCCTGCTGAAAATGTTAAGAGAATACCTTTCTTCTTGTTCATTGTTGAAGCAATCTGCTTACTCACACAGTATTGTTCAGGTCTCTGGCTGAATAAATGGAAGGCTTATAAAGAGGTAAGACCATCTGTAGTGTTAGGCAGAGTGTGCAAATGCTTTCTGGAACTGTTAGGGGAATTAGGAGATTTCTAATCTTTTTAGAATCAAGGATTATGAACCCTGTAATTTTGACCTTGCTTGTGAAATAACCAATTTTAAAAGAAATAGATCATTTTGAAAATAACAATAGGTGTCAGAACTTAAACTTACATTCAACATCTTCACAAACAGCAATTGAAAGTCACACATTTGTATATAGTTTGGGGCATGACACATGTGTATTTATATCCTTTCAGCGCTCATCTCTTGTCAGGAGTTTTGTCTGACTGTAAAAACTGCCTTATGGACTGCCTGCCTTGCTAAATTTGCCGATACCATGGCTGTGGTCTATAGAGCTGTGAATGCGAGACCGTCCTCTTCATATTACTCTGCTTTTTAAGACCTACATTCCTTCTAATTCCAAATGGTCCAATAAATTGTCTTTCTCCTCAGTTTCCACAGCAATCAACTTTAAAAGCAACTGTTGCAACAGAGGTTTTGTATTGTACATGCATGCATGCACTTCAAGAATGCCTAGAAATAGGGAGGATGCTTGAGCAAGCCTGCCCCTGTGCTCTGTGAAGGCTTCCATTGCAAAGACTTGTTCTGTGTTGTCTTGCCTGGTCCTCAGCACACACATGCTCAAGAGAACAGCTAACAGGGAAGCAAACATCCATATGGGGGCCTGGGCAGACTCTGGGGGACAGTTTCATATGAGTTATGCTGGCATAGCTACATCTCTGCAACCTAATATTTCTGTCAGGTCAGCTCACACTGGGATGTTTGGCACAGCAACAGCAGCCTCTTTGTATTATTTGACTGGGAAAGACAGGTTTTCTGCCACAAATGCATCGTTGTACCTCATTTCCACACAAACATTTGTGAATTTCCTGCATTTTTAGCAGAGGGAACTGAAATACAGGAGTTAGAGCTATAACCACCAAGTGTCTTAGCTAACTGCAGGTGTTCATCCCATGAAACCCACAGTGTAAGTTTACAGCATTTCATGACACTTCGTAAGTTCTGGGTGAGCTGTTTCGTCTCTCTCCTGTGTTCACACCTGTCCCCACAGTGCCTGTCCCTCATTTCTTCCTTTCACAGTTGACAGCCAAGCCGTTTCTTTGTATTAGACGAAGGAGGGATAAAAAAAGTCATTTGGACTCTTTGATTTATGAGGTTGTAAGTAAAACTGAATAAGAAACTTGGAATGGAAAATGTGTGTGATTGTTATTCAGCAAACCAAGGTTGTGATGGTGATTATTAAAATTCAGAGCTCACAAGACCCCTCAGAGATAAAAGAGAGTTAATTTATGAGTTCTTTTATGGTATGCTTTTCTAGTCCTCAGAATAACTAAACATCTATATCTATGAAAAAGCAGTGACTTTTTAATATCAGTTAATATCTCTACCTTTTAAAGATATCTGAAGCTCAAACTGGTTTTCTTAAGATATATTTAGATCCTTTAGATTATGCTTGTTCATGAAGAAGATAATATAAATAACTGATTTTTGGATCCTGAATCATTAGGTTATTATGTTGTGAGGGATTTTTTTAAGCACAATGTAGAAGTATATGGTTTATGAGTATCTTCTGTCTTCATAATCCATTCTGTAGAGGATGTTTCTCCATTCTGTTTTTCTCTTCCAAGCAATTGCCCCTGACAATAAGTCTATCCTAACGAAATAACACTTTAGATCTGAGAACTGAAGATCATAATAGGAGATTCTGTAATTAATTTTCAAAGATAAGATAAAATGCCCATAAATAAAAGATTAAGCTGCAGCAGATATTCTTCTTAATTATTAGAGCTATTTGTGGAGGTTTATTCTTGACTCCTATTCAACATCTTCTACGTTTGCTTTAGCTGTATATAGGCTCCTTTTCAAAAGATTTATAATAGGTGTGCTGTTGTCTATAAAACCAGCTTCAGATATTCAGCTTTTGAAAATCTTCACCTGTTCAGTAAATTCCCAGCTCTGGCTTACCCTCCATAAACACTTCCCAAGCACCTAGACATTATTAATCTCCCATAACAGTGTACCTCTCTTTTTAAGACTCTTTCATGGTGACAAAATCTCTGATGAGGGCTCCTAGTACATCAAGCTTTATCCTTATCACCACTGCTATAACAGTACTGTTCTACAACACACAAACACATTGGCTTTTGAGAATTGTTTTAGATTGCACAAAGTATCCATTAGACAGTCACATAGAGTATGTCATATATCTACATTGGATAGCAAGAAAGGATTGGCCATCATGGCAGAAGTAGCACATTTTTTTGGATGCGGGTCTGTCCCACTGAATCATTTGTGGTTTTTTTACTCACTGGATGAACCAAATGCTGCAAAGCAGAGAATATGTCAGATAAAAATGGTGAAAAATTATTCAGTTCAAAACTTAAACAGATACAGCTGTATTATCCTGTATTGCTTTATTCAGAAAGCAGAAGGATTGTGAACCTGTTGAGGTAAATCTATTTTTATTTCTTTTGATTTACAAGTCTACCCATTTTGCAGCCCTTAAGCTTGGCACATTTTGTCATGTAATAAAGGGTCATAAGCTGAAGAATCAATCAGTGTATGAAACCAAATAGAAGACAATGATCTTTTAATTCCATAATAGCCACTATATATAAATATATACACAAACGTATAGCATCCATCACAAATTGCTTTGGGGTTTCCCATCAAGTGTAGGGTTCTGCTGAGCTAGGTGCTGTACTAATAGGGAAATATTTAATGCCTTTCATATTAAACAGAATGCCTTTCATTTAATCCCCACAGTTACTGCCAGGCTAAGGCTAGAAGCAGCGATAACAGACCATCAGAGAAAGGTAGATAAGAGGTGCTGCAATGGAAGATTGTGTATTTGCACAGCCAGAGATGTACCATACACTACCTGCTGGTATAGCTATGCAACGTTTTTCCTGTTTGGTCACCATGAGGCACGAAAGAGAGAGAGAGAGAGAGAGAGAGAGAGAGAAAAGGTGAGCACAAGGAGGAGAGGGCAAAGAAGTGAGAATAAGAGGGAAAGGAGGGAGAAAAGGAGGAGGCAATGGTTGTTCGAAGTGCAGGACAAGCAGTGGTGAGCAGGGGAAAGCAACTTATTAGCAGCAGTAAGCTATGAAGACCTCCACTGGGGAGAGAGAAAGAGCAGCTTGAAGGCATTGGTGTGAAAACCATTGGCTGTGGTGTCACTTTTGATGTGGTTCTGTCTCTAGCTGCTACTGTCTCTAGCAGCTAGCACTGCTCACATCTATCACTCCCACAAGCCTGAAAGAGAAGGCAGGCTTTTCAGTACCATCAGGTAAAAATATAGTCAGAGAGCCAGGGGACTGAGGAGAGGGAAGGAAATTCTTGCTTGTGATGACCTGTCAAGCCTGTCCCACTAGCAACCGCGTCGTTTAAATCACCAGAGCAACAGCTTGAGCTCCTCCAATCACCCCAGCAGTTCTGTGCTGTGCTGTGCTGTGTAGAGTGTTATGGTCTCTCAGGTACACAAGTTTGTGACAGAAATTGTCAACATCAGTGAAAGTGCATGATGTTGAATGGGAACATTTGTGCTAGTTCTGTGAGTAAAGATACTGTAAAAGATACTGGAGTATCTGTAAAGATACTGGAGTATTTTTACTCCAGTAAAAATACTGGAGACTTCACAGCTTTATCCCAAAGATTTCTTAAGGAAGAAGCTGAAAAGATGGTGCTCAGTGACTAATTTCAGACAGCGTAAACAAAGAGAAAGGGAAAAGATATTCAGTGGATGTCAAACACATTCATGTCAGTCAACCAGCAATACTTTTCTGTTTATTCTAGATTATTTTCCTTGCTGTTTAAGTCTTCATAGATTTTTTTCCAGTTTCAGTGATACAATTATTGTACATGCAGTATCACTGCAATAAGTGAATTCCTTATCTATTGTCAAAGTAAGGTATACCTTGCTCACTATGTGTAAATGACAAAGACTAAAAAGAAGTCAAGTTAATTAAAAAGAGATGAGAATATGAATTGATTGTTTCCCATAGTTGCAATTTTTTCTTATAACCCGTTATGCTCTTTCTTGATGCACTCATGAAAAATAATGCTCCTACTTGAATCAGTCTTCCAAACTCTTTTCAAGTCTACTGTGCACTCCAGCCTTTAACGACATGCACTTAAACAAAATGCACTGGTCCAGTGGATTTACTGCGAGCCCCTTAAGAGATTCTGGTCAGCAAACTCACTTGAAAGCCTGACAATCTAGCTTTTTTTTTTTTAAGTTGAAGAGAGGCTAATTTAAAATCACTGGAGAAATCAAATGTAGGAAATTAAAGCAGCAAATCAACAAGGAAAGGTGAACAGAATTAAATGGCCAGTAATTTAACTGGTATCATTTCCTCTGATCATGGATACGTTGTGTGAACTCCACCCCCCTTTCTGCCAATACTTCTTTAGGATCGCTAGGGGTGCAATAGCTACTTAATACACATATTATGAGTAAAAATAATCTTAAAATATTTTTCCATAAATGCCTCCGTTTAAATTCATACCCCTGTAGTGAAATAACTAAGTAAAAGCTCTATGTCTAAACTGGATTCCATGTAGCATGATTTCTAATGGGATCACTTAACAGGAATTAGGCAATAATGGAACTATATCTGGATATATTTTTCCTTTTGAAACCAGTTACAAGCCCATTTATTTAAGCCATAACCCTGGCTTAGTGGTTCTGAAACTAGTTACAAATTTGCTAAATCATTTTGACTTTAAAAAAAAAAAAAGAAAGCAATCTTCAAAGTAGGCTTCAGAAAATCAAGGAAGAGATATTGATATCGATGCTAGCTATGCCCGTTTTCATCTCCTGGGCTAGTGATATGTGTGCACACCCAAGATCAGCTCCCTCAATCCCCTGATGGGGATTTCAGCTACATCTCTTGCAGCACATTGCCTCTATCAACATGCCAAAGTTTATTCGAGGATGATCAATCTCCTCATTCAAAT